>NC_056731.1:784078295-784175795 GCF_019279795.1 Protopterus annectens | reverse complement strand
TTTAAATAATCAGACTGCATGATATGTTAGGTAAACATCATGCTATTCTACGTCTCCAATGGCTTAGTGGTTACATGCTTTGACTATGGTGTATGGGGTCCTAGAGTTAGGACTGACATTTTTTACCATTAATTTAAATGACCAGACTGCATGATATGGTACATAAAACATCATTCTATTTTATGTCTCAACTGGCTTAGTGGTTACGTGCTTTGACTATAGTGTATGGGGCCCTAGACTTGGGACTGACATTTTGTTCCATTAATTTAAATGACCAGACAGCATGATATGGTACATAAAACATCATGCTATTCTATGTCTCAACTGGCTTAGTGGTTACGTGCTTTGACTATAGTGTATGGGGCCCTAGACTTGGGACTGACATTTGTTCCATTAATTTAAATGACCAGACTGCATGGTATGGTAGGTAAATATCATGCAATTCTACATCTCAAATGGCTTAGTGGTTAGGTGCTTTGACTATGGTGTGTGGGGTCCTAGACTTGAGACTGACTTTTTTTACCATTAATTTAAATGACCAGACTGCATGATATGGTAGGTAAAACATCATGCTATTTTATGTATCAAATGGCTTAGTGGTTATGTGCTTTAACTATGGTGTATGGGGTCCTACAGTTGGGGCTGACATTTTTTTCCATTAATTTAAATGACCAAACTGCATGATATGGTAGGTGAAACATCATCCTATTCTATGTCTCAAATGGCTTATTGGTTATGTGCTTTGACTGTGGTATATGGGGTCCTAGACTTAGGACTGACATTTTTTTTCCCATTAATTTAAATGACCAGACTGCATGATATGGTAGGTAAAACATCATGCTATTCTATGTCTCAAATGGCTTAGCGGTTAGGTGTTTTGACTATGGTGTATGGGGTCCTAGAGTTGGGACTGACATTTGTTTTCCATTAATTTAAATGACCAGACTGCATGATATGGTATGTATAACATCATGCTATTCTGTGTCTCAAATGTCTTAGTGGTTAAGTGCTTTTACTATGGTATATGGGGATCTGGGCTTGAGACTTGGGAGTGACATTTTTTCCATTAATTTAAATAACCAGACTGCATGATGTGTTAGATAAACATCATGTTATTCTATGTCTCAAATGGCTTAGTGGTTACATGCTTTGACTATGGTGTAAGGGGGTCTTGGGTTCAAGGGCTGTTTATTTTTTTGCTACAATTTAAACTTTATTGTAGTGGGGGGATAAAATATATGTGTTTTAATTATTTTACTAGGGGTATGGACATTGATTTCTGCTCCTTTATCTGTGGGGAGCTGTGTGTAAGTTGTAACATGACAGGGGCTTTGTATCAGCTTACACTTGCACACAATCTGGGTAGGCACTTAATGATGGGGGACGAAATAGGGACAGATTTTATATATTGCTGTTAGGTATGAGGAATGTGTGCTCTGTGCTTACTTTACTTACTTTTGTTTTGTTTTTTTTGTCCACAGACACTAACAGTAGTGTCCACGGACACACACTCTCGCTGCTGAACATTTCCGTGTAGGGGGCATGTATATTGTAAGAGCTTTGCTCTCAGACACTCACCCCTGCGCTCGTACACATACCTGTGTACGTACTAGGGTTCGGCAGCGTGTCTTCATACATATGCATGGCACGCTGCTGTGCTGAACGTACACTGTAGCTTCCGTGCAGGAATAGTGAATCGGGGGAATGACTGCATTACTGCCTTGATCTATCCCTTTGAAAGTTATGATTGTCTATAATACTAATCACTTATAAGTTGGTTAAGAACTAAACCAGCAGTTCTGCAGTTGTGTCTTTGTTTTAAAGCTAACACAAATAAAATAACTATGTGACCTGTTATTCAAACTACACACTGCAATATATATGTATTTCTTTATTTTAGTGCTGTACTTTGTATAATTATACTGTATCAACCCTGCCCTGCCCTGTACGACGATTTGAAACATTTATGTAATGTGGTCAAAGCAACATTCTTTATAAATCTTGTCAGTTTCATTACGCTATTTATATTGTTATGCAATAACATCTTATACCATTTCAAATTAACATTTTCAGTATTTGGGATGCTAACAAATACCTGTCCTTTGATTGGTTTGGCTGAGCAGCTCAAAACTATGTAAAATGTGACTCATAATTATACTGCTTAATGACTGAACTTTGCCCAAACTGCAGAAATAACAGTCAACATAAGGTCATCTAATTGTGTCTTTAGTTCCCTAAGATCCCGTAATACAAACCATCTACACAGATTAACAAACTTCTTCCAGTTATTTATATCAGAAAACGATTTCTTGAAGAATTCTTGTAAACAATAACTGCTGTGCACAAAGGAAAACTATGGCTTTGATTCCAAATGTGGAAGAGTTGTTATGAAGACCTAATGCCAAGAAGAAATTGTCATTCTGAGCTGAGGGCAGTGTAAAATAAAAAAATATATAAACAAATCTCTGAGTAAGTCCCAGCACATAAAAATATCAAACCTGCATAGTAACATAAACTCAAGAAAAATCTTACAGATGTCTTCCAGCACACACAAAAGCAGACTTCAAATGTAGAAACGTTTCTTAAAATATACAGAAATAGTGCTAGTAAATACAGTGAGCATAGAAGTATATGTACTTTCACAGTAGTGTTTGCACATTTAAGAAGACAACAAATTAAAAATCACTCTTTGGGGAAAGTACAAACTCACAGCTAGCCACAGCTACACCTAGGTAATTATAAGCTCGTCTATATTACGTTATCGAAGTGTTACAGCTTCGAACGCCATATGGTCGAACCCATATGTTTGAAGTTGTAAAACTTCGAAAACATTAGGAAAAAAAATAAAAAAAGAAAACACTTACTTGACGGTTGTAAGCATCACTACAATGCAGTACAGTGCAGAAAGGTAAGATCTCCCTTTACTACACTGTAGTGCGATCTCGGAGTTGGTATATTTAAAGAGCAGGGGATGTGGGGGGTGCAGTGATGCTTGCCCCCCTGCTTATAACTCAGGTAACTTTTTTCTTTTTTTCTTTTTTTTTTTATGTATTCGAAGTTTTACAACTTCAAACATATGTGTTCGACCATATGGCATTTGAAGTTGTAAAACTTCTATAATGTAATATAGACCCATTATAACCACCCCAAACCCCAATATGACAGCACCAAAATACCATACAAAGACTAACAGGATAATATAGCACAATGCCTTATCATATCTTCATAGATGACCCTCATATACCCACACAATATCTAGAAACTCCACACCAACAGCAGATTAGGAGTGATGTAACTGAGTCATGTATTACCATCCAAAATACAACACTCCACACAATTTGCTAAATCTTGTCAGTCCCCCAACAACACTTATGTTCCACAGGAAAGGCTGACACAGACATTAATTGTCAGAGCCATGAACTAAAACTAAATGCCAAGAAATGCATAATAGTATCCTTCATGAAGACATCAACCCTTGGTAACTATCATATACACAGCACACCCTTCAACGTCAACCCAGTACTTAGGGACTTGGGGTTACAAGCAGAAAGTAATCTAGCCTTTCGCCATCACTTGTCTACAGCTGTGAGGAAATCATTCTATGCCGTGCAACTTAAGGTCACTGTTCCACTGCATTTATCATTCATCGAACCTATTATTGAGTACAATGCCTCCTTTGGTACGTACCTAACAGGCACATCCAACAACTAGAATGTCTACAGAGGTTTCTCACTAAAAGAATACAGGGCATAAGTAACATGTCCTATTCAGACCACCTCAAAACCATATCCCTGTATTCTATCTCTTACGGGCTGTTGAGGTGAGATGCCTGGCATGAAGGGGATTGGCAGACCCTACTCTGATGGACCTCCTGCATATCTGCAAAACAAACGGCACCAGAATTGTATGTTTTAAAGACATAAACCTCATGTATGATATAAATAGGACCTGCAGCAGAGGCAGATATATATCCCAGAGACTAACTCTTCTCTGGTATCCACTGAAACAGAGTTCCTCCCTAACCCAGTTCAAGTGTAACATGGATAATTGGATGAGGAACAGGAATTTCATCACTGGTTTGGCCCTCATGCCTCTAATGTACTCAGACAGCCCATAAATCATTCATCTACCAGACCTCTGCTTGCAAATGTTTCATCCTCCAAGTCCCTGCTTATAATTATCAAGGGTACCAAAACATGTCAGAGATTTGGTATGCATGGCTAGTCATAAAAGACCCTAATGGTTATTAGCCTCATACACACCTATGGAACTATGAAAAATGTAAGAGTGAACAATTCGCAGCTGGCCAAATCCCAATAATATTGATTTAGTACTCATAAACGCAGATTTATGTAGCCATACCTACGTGAAATATGTTGTAATAACAAAGTGTAACATGCATCACAGCTAAATGTCTGAAATAGCAAATGACTATTGTAGCTTGCACTCCCAGATGCTTACACTGCCACAAAGGTGCAGTCACATGGTGATTAAAACAGGCATATGCGTGTTCACATTCATCTGCAAAACTGTTTTGCCACAAAAAAAGCAGAACATTAACAGGGTGACAAAAATGCAGCATGTCAATGGATATAAGCACAGTAATATACTATACATAGCCACATACAGTGAATAACCATAGTACTATGTTGTACATAGCCACATAATGTGATTAATTATAGTAATATACTGTACATGGTCACACGATGTGAATAAGCAAGGTAATACATTATACATAGTCACACAATGTGATGAAGCACAGTAATATACTATACATAGTCACACAATGGGAATAAGCATAGTAATCCACTGTACATAGTCACAAAATGTGTATAACCATAGTAATAAACTGTATATACTCACACAGTATGAATAGGCATAGTAATACACTGGGCATAATCACACAATGTGAATAAGTGCATTAATACACTGTACGTAGTCACAAAATGTGTATAAGCATACTTATATATTGTGCATAGTCACACAATGTGTATAAGCACAATAATACACTATACATAATCACACAGTGTGAATAAGTACGGTAATATACTGTACATAGCCACACAATGGGAGTAAGTAAGGTAATAAATACAGTGTACATAGTCACACAATGTGGATAAGTAAGATAATACACTGTACATAGTCACACAATGTGAATAAGTACGGTAATATACTGTACATAGCCACACAATGGGAGTAAGTAAGGTAATAAATACACTGTACATAGCCACACAATGTGAATAAGCACAATAATACACTGTACACAGTCAAATAATTTACAGACACACACACACACACACACACACACACACACACACACACACACACACACACACACACACACACACACACGCACACACACACACACACACTCACATGCAAATAGTACGGATGAATTACCACGGCAGGGCTAGCCACCTGGCAGTGTAAACCTTGGCTCTAGATAATTGTCACTGTTGAAGTGACACCCTGACCCCATGTGCAAAAATGGGAAAAGGGGTTATGGATGGATATGTGTGTGTGTGTGTGTGTGTGTGTGTGTGTGTGTGTGTGTGTGTGTGTGTGTGTGTGTGTGTGTGTGTGTGTGTGTGTGTGTATTTAGGCATAACTACACTATGATGACAGTGGGTTCATTTAGTGTTGTCTGATTTCTTTTTTAACTACAGTTTAACAAAACTTGCATGCACTACTATTTTGCAAGCTAGTGGTAGACTTTCACTTTTCTCCTTTTTTCCACTGGGATTGGTGAATACAAGTTAAAGGAATCCCCTCACAGTAGAGTACAAAGGTGGGGGGGATTTCCTCTGTAAAAATATTTTTTTCATGTATATAGACATTTTAGAGGTGCACTTCTTGATATGGTAAATGATGAAGCATAACTTATTTTTGGATGGCTCTACCAGACATAAAGATACACACACACACACACAAACACACACACACACACACACACACACACACACACACACACACACACACACACACACACACACACACACACACACACACACACAGTTACATATAGTAACAACAAATATCATCATATCAGGGCATAACCTATTGAAGAATATGTGTATAAAAACATAAGTACAAGATAACAATACTTGTAGAAACAGCAAATTAATATATATTTAAATAACTACATGGACCTTCATGTGTTAACCTGTGCCAGTGACACAGAGAGATAAAGCCCTAAGTTAGGCCGACATAACCTGAGATTAATTAGTAGCTCAGGTGCCTCATGGCATTGCCAGGGAATATGGGCATGCCCATTCTGGGTGTGTGTGTGTGGGGGGGGGGGTCGGTGCATGCATTCAGATGTACCACTGTGTCTGATCTGTAGAGGAGGTTGTAGACACATGGAGGCTGTTGTCTATATGGGGACAGGGCTTTGGTTGAGTCAAACAGAGGTGTGGTTGATATGCCACAGAGCCCATTTCATTCCAACCCCTAGGATGGTAAAAGAACACACAGGGAGCTGCATTTGGAGAAAACTCTACTCAGCATCAGTGTGATATTGCCCCAAGAAGTCTATCTTCTGACCACTCCCATACATGGGTCAGAGCTAGACTGTCATGGCTAGGTTTGGTTCAGTACACCCAGTGGATGAAGAGAGGCCTAGAAGGGGCTGATGGCCAACTGTGTGTGTGTGGGGGGGGGCAGAAAATGTGCAAAAAAGTATTTTCTTATGTTATCTGCCACCTTAAAGACACTGGCAGTGTCCCTGGAATTATTAACTTTTACAAAGTCTGTGTATTTAGAACATGTTGATATAAATGTAATGCAGGTGTCAAGTATAAATGTGTATATTAAACCATATGTCTGATGACAAATGCTGGTATGTGATGATGTCAGTGCCATTCCTCAGAAGGGACACAGGTATGGCCAAGTACTTTCACAATCTGCATCCTTTCTTACCTGAGGTCTCACAACACCTGTCACACATACAAACACTGTGCAACAACATCTTCAGGAGCACTGCCCTTTAGCTCACATTTTCAACACTTACCCAGTACTGTTGAACACCTACCCCTCCCAGGAAGCACTGCCCTCCCTTGCACAGTGTACCCAAGCCCCCCCCCCAAGCTATACAATATCACATACTCCCTTTCCTGCCCTTAGTTACCTCACCAACACAGCACTGACTGCTCATTCCTGTCACTGCACAGTTCCCTACGTGTGTATATTACCTTTACAGCTACCTTGTCCTCACAGCTGTTTTATGAGTAGATGACATCTGATGCACAATGTGGGCAGTCAATGCACTATACAGCATAGCCAGGCTGTGGTTTTGCATGTATCGATTGTGCTTCTTGTTGTGTCCAATCTGGGTTGATAGTTCTGGACCTGATTCTGCCTCTTTGGCAATTTGACAGTGTCCTGCGCACACTTTTGACCTGCATGGTCTTTCCCTGCAGCCAGTTTCCCCAGTGGTTCTTCAACTTACACCTCCTATGCCACTGGTTCCAGGCAATCAGACCATGTCCCAGTGCTGTCACATACTGTATTACAGGCACTCAGCCTATTTTCCAGTACTCCCACATACTACATTTTAGACACACAGCCTGTGGCCCAGTACTGTTACATACTGCATTATAGCAAATAGCCTGCAGTCCAGTTTTGTCACATAACTTATTATTAGTAGTCATGATCTAGTACTGCTAAACACTCCTTTCAAGTACTGCTGTACACTATATTATAGGAACCCTACACATGGCCCAGTACTTTTGCATCATGTAGTAAAGACACATTCTACAGACAGCACTGCCACTGCATGATTTTCAGGAACCTAACCTGCATTCCAGACATGTCATGTGTAGCCTGCCAGGATCTCAGGTCACACAAGAGAAGATTACTTTACCAAGTAGCATCATAACTACAGTTAAAAAAAAATGAATGACCACACTTGAACATTGAAGGCAAGCATTAAGCAGGTGAACTTGCATAAAAATATTGAATAGTGCAACAGCTATGCAAAACCTGGATGATGTCTCATGTGTGCACCTTCTATATTGTGTTAACTTACATACATTACTTATATTTAGTCCAACAGCTTCTTGTACTCACTGCATTGCCTTAAAATATGCACTACAGCAGTTAAGCAGCTTTGGAAAAACTAAGCAGAACAAACCCCATTTTAACAAAGTACTGTGGGAGATGTAGAAATTTCCCTCAAAAACATTTGAAGGTTTCTGCACACTGCTTCATGAATGCACAACAGCATGCTATTCTTTAATAATGCACTTAAAGCAACAGTCTAAACAACTCATAATGACACAAAGAAGGTGTAAAGCATCAGGCTTAATGTCACTCACAGCAATGTGCTTAATTATTATTCTGTTGTGCATGCCTGACAATCAGCACAGTCATTTACACCTTTGGTTGTAACCCTATTTGTAAAATAAAACACTGGATAGTGGCTTGTGTTCCATATCTCAACTTCCACAACTTACAGAAGTGGAGCAGATTTTCAAAGCAATCAGTTGCATTTCAGCAATATTAGTGGAAGTTTACGAGCACAACTTAACAGAAATTATCATCATGTACTTTTTTTTTCAGAAATATAAAGAACCTTATTCAATCAGCTTCCAAAGTAATTAAACTAGTATGTTTACCCCCCCCCCATACACACCAAAGATAAAGGAGGAGCTTGTATAGGTTGTCCATAAGAGGCTCTAGCCACACACACTGACAGAGTTTTCAGCTTTTAATCTTACAAGCTGTTCCAGTGGCATAGAGTGATAAAGCCTTGATTATGACCCAGGAGACCCAGGTTTGAATAGTGGCTCAGCCAACTAATACAGTGGCAAACAGCGATGGAGGTGTGTACCTGGCAGAGGCTGGGAATTGTACAAGAAGGACATGGTCTAAGGGGATTAGGGTGGGAACTTGGCTGAGCTTCCACAGAAGCAGCGGGAATTATGTTGTTCATTCCCATTGCATACCCCCACCATAACATGACCATGCAGCTGGGGAGTGCAGGTAAACCAGAGTAGGCTTTAATGGAAAAATAAATGGCAGATGATGGACAGCATCCCCCCCCCCCCAGGATGTCCTTAAGTTCCATGTTGGCCCCATGGATGTAGTCTGGAGATGAATGGACATGGGATGGCCAGAAGTGACCTAGGCAGGTTGTTGCTTGGGGATCCCATCTATCTCATGGTATCTGTTTAGTGGGAGACTTCATTTCCAAAGAGCAGAAAAGCATTTACAGACTAAGTTGAAGCACCTGCAGCAGATAGGTGTGTGCATGTAATGCCCTTGTTAGAGAGGGAAGTTTAGTTAATTAACTTGCTCAGGCTCAAACTCTGTACCTTAACTACAGGTGACAACAACCTTAATCCTCTACACCAAACTGGCAGTTAGTTGAAATGTTCAAATGGATATTTTTGTCATTTACTGGTTCAAGCATTTTGTTTCACTGCTTAAAGGAAAAAGTGTTGAAAACTACAAATTGAAAATATGCACTCTAATAAATGTTCTGTATATAACAAGAAATACATAACGCCAGGAAGGTGAATCAAACAAGTCTTGCATTTATGCATGGCCCTAAAAATGTATATGGGCTCCATTGTTTGAAAATAGCCCATTTACCAAGGTACAATTAATCTGCCACTGGCTGGGTGCATTTTCAATGAATGTGGGTTTCAGTTTCAATGCATTTTCAATGAATGTGAGCTTCAAGGGAAGAGATGTTTAGTGTTGTTCATGCTAATTCCATGCTAAGTCTGTTGATAATGTGCAGCTGCTTTGTTTAGCAAATATCTATTAGTGTTTGAGCTATAAAAATTGCAAGCATAGCTAATAGCACAGCAGGT
Organism: Protopterus annectens; assembly: GCF_019279795.1. Taxonomy (NCBI): domain Eukaryota; kingdom Metazoa; phylum Chordata; order Ceratodontiformes; family Protopteridae; genus Protopterus; species Protopterus annectens. The sequence goes on along the minus strand of NC_056731.1, from coordinate 784,165,977 downwards.
ACCATATTTGCCTTTGGTGCAGAAGGCTGTGAGTTCTACTCTGACACCATATAGATGGATTTCTGACACTGCAGTGTAGTATAAAGTGGTGCTGCACTCCTGCATATGTCATCTTTGGATGAGATGTTAAACTGAGGCCTCATTTGCCTACATTGATGATAGGTGCTTGTGAGATCTACAGCCACCTGAGCTATTGAAAAGAGAAGGGAGAAGTTCCCATATGCCCCTTCCAAATTTCCCCTAGTACTGTAAATACCACCATGGGTCTCCCCTGAAAAAAAGATACAAGCCTAGTGTGACTAATCTAGTAAATGAAGGATAAATAAAAACTTTAAATTTAAACCCACATCTCTGTCTTCATTTTAAAAAGAAAATAGTATGCATGCTGACAGTTTTGAATGTTGTGGTGAGACAACAGGACACTGGAATGGCAGTTTTTTTTTTTGGGGGGGGGGGGCTGGTACATTACCCTGCCTATGGCTCCATTTGATCATGATCCAGCTCTGGGGATGGCTGCCAGTACAAACCATGGGAGCAAATGTGTCCCTAAAAGAATAAAAAGCTTTTAGTCTTGCAACCCAGAATTGATGGGCATGCTCCACCTAAAAGAAAAAAAAAAATCCCCAAGAGTCACACGCTCTAGGGATCTAAACCTCACCACAGCGATAAATAGGACATGCTGGAGGGATAGATTCCTGTCCCACAGACTCCCCATGCTTTGGAACAGGATTCCAATCTACATTAGGCAGAGCCCCTCACTAATACTCTTCAAGAGAAACCTTGACGAGTGGATAGGAAACAGAAAAATTACCCTGGGGATCACTGCGGTGGCTCTGCTGGACAGAGGCACAGGGACCTAATGGCTCTACTGGACCAAGGCACAGGGAACTAATCGAAGGGGGCAGCAGAAGCCAATACATTCTGGCTAAGCTTATAGATACCCCCGGGCAGATAGCTTAGTATTTACCTGTGAACCTATGAATCTATATATGCAGCATTACCTCCTGGATATGTAACTTTGAGATGTGTCCAGTTGGTGATAACACTAACTTAAAGTTTAACTGCAAAGTTAAAAACACATAATCTTCTGAGAAATCAAAAGAAAGTTTAAGAGGTTCTCTGAGATCCAGTTTAAGATGAGACTATAAACTTATCTGAGTTATCTTGCCATACCAGTGTGTATTCTCCTTCCTGTTAAAGTACCAGCATATCTCCAGTTTCTAGCATCCTATTACTTCACATTTATCATCCTTCTGAAAATGGTACATAAGACATTTGAGTACTAGACTGTGCGTAAGTAACTCACAGTGCTGAATTCACAAAAAAGACACTTTGCATGTGAGTTGAATCTGCACATCCAGCTTGGTTGGCATAGAGAGATAAAGCCTGGACTACAACCTAGGCAACTCAGTTTTGATTAGCAGCTCAGACACCATCTGAAGCTGAAAAGGAGAAGGAGGAAGGCTGACACCTTAAGTAGAGACCAGATGGCATAATGGTTAAGGTTTTCACTCCCATGCACAAGGTACAATGTTCAATCCCAACCTCCAACCAATGCTTGTTTGGAGTTTGCATGTTCTCCCTGTGTCTTTGTGGGGTTTCTCCCATGTCCAAAAAACATGCTGAGTGTTCCCATCTCAAACTCACCAATAAACTGAGCTATGGCCAGCAGCACAGACTCTACATGGTGCTCTATATGGGGAAGAGTTGTACGGACCAACCACTTTGGGCATCTATTGTGGTGCACAGTATCCTCAAGATAGGAGAACATGGATCACAGACTGCATGCCGTGGCAGGGCTAGCCACTCGGTGTAAAATATGGCTCTAGGTGATTTGGTCATGTTGACTAATGTCGCCATGGGTAATTACTGGTGATAAGTGGGTTGAGGACCCAGCATACTCTAACCTATGCCAGGGAAGCTTGCTAATGGTGGGAGGAGTATATGTGCCCCTATTGGCCAGTGTGTGCCTGCCATAAAGCCCAGCAGCCCTGGGTCAATAAGCTACTGGTCATCCAGTGTCTAGTTGCCCAGCCTGGGTTACCTGGGATATCTCTGTGGAGCGAAGGCTGGCTATAAAACCAACCAACCTGCCAAGCATGAATTCAGAATTGCTATGCTTAATGTAGGTTCACTGACAGGATACAGCTTGGAAGTGGATGACATGATGATACCGAGGAGGCTGGACATCCTATGTATCTGGAAGGGCAGTGCAGCAAAGCCACTTGGCTTGAGATCAAGACTGTATACTCAGAGGGGAACAGGCTAGAAATGGTATAGGAACTGTGGTGAGAGAGAGGCTTCAGAAGGGATAGCATCAGAATTAATGATAGACTCATGGCAATCAGACTCTAGTGTAATGATAGAGCAGTATTCATAATCTCAGCCTATGCCTCACAGCAGGGGTTGTGATAGTGAGGAAAAAATGCATTAAGACAGAAGTTGCAGAACCTACTAGATAAAGCAGGACAACATGAATTTGTGTTGATAATGGGTGACTTGAATGCACATATCAGGGACAAACAGAACAGGATATGAGGACTGTCTGGGTCCACATGGCTGGGGCAAAAGGAAAAAAAGAAGGAAAAGCCATTCTAGACTTCTGTCTGGTAAATGGCCTGATAGTAGCCAACACATGGCTCAGAAAGAGAGACAGTTACAAGATCACATACAAGAGTAGCCAACATGCAACTCAGGTAGACTTCCTCCTAGTTAGGAAAAATCACTGGGGTAGAATCCATGATTGCAAAGTCATCCCCAGTGAAACAGTCAGCCCACAGTATAACCCCCTAGTTGCCACAATCAGCTGCAAGCAGTGGTCAGAGAAGGCTCTAAGGTCAACAGCTGATGACTGGAGAGAAATTTCAACAGTCCAAGGAATCACTCAGGGCTCTAGCACCCCAAGAAGAGGAGGAAATAGGTGGAGTTCAACAAAATGTCACCTCAGGCTTCGTGCCCACTGAGTGGCTCACAGCTACAGTTATCCCACTCCACTAGGGGGGGATCCACCTTTGATCCCGGGAACTACCACCCCATCAGTCTGACGAGCCTGATCTACAAGACCATGGAATGTATTATCATGGAACTTATAAACAAAGACATTGGCAACCTTAAAACACTGGACCCAACCCAGTTTGGGTTTGTGAAAGGTCGACCTTGTCTCCTGTACCTTACTGACTTCTTCTAATCAGTCTCCAGAGCCGTGGATGAGGGTAAGGCAGTCCACACAGCCTATCTGGACCTCGTCAAGGCCTTTGACACTATCCCCCACTCTGGAATCATAGATAAACTTACTAAGCTGGGCATTAATCCCTATGTTACTCAATGGGTTGCCAACTGGCTTACTGACAAAACCCACACTGTAAAATTAGCTGACTCCAAATCCATCTCCAGACAAGTGACAAGTGGAGTACCTCAGGGTTCAGTCCTGGGACCTCTCTTGTTTGGCATCTACTTCTCTGAAGTACAGGCCAACACTAAGGGACTCTGGCTAACAAAGTTTGCAGATGACTGCAAACTGGGAGCCATTATTGAATCCCCAAATGATGTGTATACTCTACAAAATGGCCTTACAGAAACAGATGCTTGGTGCCAGAGCCATGGGCTCAAGCTCAATGCCAAGAAATGTATAGTTATCCCCTTTGGGAAAAAAAACATGTACTCATGAATTATCACATAGGTGGCAGTACACTAAACACCGAAAGTGTGATAAGAGACTTAGGGACACAGATGGACAGTGTTCTCACCTTCAATAACCACATCACCACAACAGTCAGGAAATCCTTCTATGTGGCACACCTCATCACTAAGGGCTTTTCATCCAGAAAAAGGAGGTCATTGTCCCACTGTACTCATCCCTCATTAGACCCATTATAGAATAAAATTCCCCATTTGGTATGTACCTCTCAAGACATCTGCAACAACTGGAAAGGCCGCAGAAATACCTCACTAAAAGAATCACAGGCCTAAAGCAGATGCCCTATGCTGACCGCCTTAAAAAAATCCAGCTATACTCTGTCACATATCGTCTACTCCAAGGCGATCTCTGCTTAACATACAAGGCCATGTCAAACCCAGAGCTGTTGGACATGCTACACTTAAAGAAATCCCAATCCCTCAGAGCCACATGCTCCAGGGATCTACATCCTGTCATCACAATAAACAAAACATGCTGGAGGGATAGGTTCCTGACCCAGAGACTCCCCAGAATCTGGAATAGACTGCCCATACATGTCAAGCAGAGTGCTTTTTTGGCCCTCTTCAAAAGGAACCTTGATGATTGGATGGGAGAACAGAAATTCACCCCAGGGATCACGTCAGTTGCCCTGCTAGACAGGGGTCCAGAGAAGTAAATAGTGTGGGAAGAAATAGCCAGGGAATTGTTATGGCTAGGCTTGTATAGGCCCTAGGGCCGATAGCCTAGTACCAACCTATGAACCTATAAAAATGGCAGCACCTAAAAGCAGCATGTGTGAGGACTACAGAACAGATATGTGGCTGAGCCAGGTATGGAAATAAGGTATATAAGGAAAGCTGGTGGTGGAATGCAGACATCCAGGAAGTCATCAAAAGAAAGAAGGCGTGTAGGAAGAAGTGGGTGATAGAAAAGACTGACCAGGCTGGGAAGAACTACTGGTTGGCTAACAAAGAAGCTAAGAAAGAAGTTGCAATACCAAAGAATAGGGCATCGGAGATGCTCTACCACCTTCTGGAAAGTGACTCAGTAGACAGCACAAAGAAACTATATCAGGTTGCAAGACAAAGACAGAAAGTTAAAGAAGATAGTCAGACACCCTACATAAGGGATGCCAGTAACAACCTGTTCACCAGTCCACAGGACATCAAGGCAGATGGAAGGAGTATTTCCAGCAACTTCTGAATGAAGAAAACCCCACAGAAGCTGAACTGCACCAGAAACAGCCTACGATGAGAGAAGAGGAGGATTCCACCCTAGAAGAAGTAAGATTAGCACTAAGGAAAATGAAGTCAGGAAAAGCAGCAGGCTCAGATGAGGTTACAGCATATGTGATAAAGATGCTGGGTGAGATAGGGGATAAATGGCTCCTGAGGATACTCATAGCAGTGTGGAGAGAAAGGTGTATCCCAGATGACTGGAGAATAAACATACTTGTGTCAGTATACAAGAACAAGGGGAAATCCACAACTGTGGGCAGTACAGAAGCATCAAACTCCTAGCGCATTGCATGAAAGTTCTGGAGAGGTTGATTGATAAATGGATATGTAGAGTAGTAGAATGTAAGATAATGAGATGAGCAGTTTGGATTCAGATCAGAATGGAGCAGAATTGACCCGATGTTTGCAGTGAGACAGATACTTGAGAAGAAGCTAGAGATGAGGACAAAGTCCAACTGGTCCCACGAAAGCTGATTTGGGCAGTACTGCGGTGAATTGAAGTCTCAGAAACATTGGTAGAATTAGTGTAGGCTATGTACAAGGACCCAATGACTCAAGTACGAACAGTGTTCAGCCTCACACAGAGGTCTGACCCCACTGTTGTTCATACTGGTGATAGACTACATTAGCAAACAGGTCAGGGGGACAGATCAACAAAGCTTCTGTATGCAGATGATGTGGCACTACAGGCAGATTCTGAGCTAGAACTTCGGCAAAGGATAAGAGAATGGAATGAAAAATTGAAGGCACATGGGATGAAACTAAGCACAGATAAGACGGTGGTAATGGCAGCAAATAGAGGAAATCAGAAAAAGTTGATAATAGAGATAGAAGGGAAGATAGTGGAACAGGTAAACAGCTTCAAGTATCTGGGAGGGGTGGTTGAGGAGAAGGGAAGTCTGAAAGAAGAGATCAACGCTAGAATCAGAGGGGCTGCAGACAACTGGCATAGGGTGTCAGGTGTAGAGTATGACAGAAGAATGCCAAAGAAGCTGAAAAGCAAGGTGTACAAGACAGTGGTACGACCAGTACTACTGTATAGAACAGAAACCTGGGCAGTAAAGGCAGAACAGTTGAAGAAGCTAGAGGTAATGGAAATGAAGTGCCTGACATGGGTGATAGGATGCACACTGTGGGACAGATGAAGAAATGAGGGCAGAAGAGCAGAAGCCAAAGTAGCTCCAATTGCAGAAAAGATCTAAGAGAACAGATTACAGTGGTTTGGAGACATGTAGAAAACCAGAAGACAATCTGGTGAGGAAGATTTAGGACAGACAGGAAGAAGGTAAGAGGAAGCGAGGGCGTCCAGCAAAGAGGTGGGTGGACTGTGTGAAAGAAGATCTGTAACAGTCAGGCATGAGTGTTGAAGAAGTCAGGAGTGTGGCACTGAATCAAGAGAGATGGTGACAGTTAACATGATACCCCGACCCCATGTAGAAAAAATGGGAAAAGGGAGAATGATGATGATGATGAAGGATAAGGCATTGTCTGCTCACAAGTTCCAGGGGTATGGTGGTGTGGGAACATGTCAGGGTGCTGTTATTTCATGAGCCTTGGTGGTAATTCTCACCTATAATAAGGGCTGTTGCTGCAGTAGGTGGTTGGGAAAAGAGAGAGAGAGAGACATGCTTTGACATAAGTGGGGCATTTCTGTTATGACACCATTACTTGTCTTCTTAGTTGGCATCAGCTCTGCACATTAATGGGAGGTAGGGCTTTAAAAAATTATCTGGCCATAATATGATTACTCTGGTTTCTCCATTCCTTTCCCCCAGTCAATGAGGCATTCATAGCCCAAGCAAATCATGACCAGAAGGATGGGATCAACCCAGTGAAGAGACATAACTGAATGATTATGAAAGAGAAGGCTGTCTGGAGGAAGTTAGGAACCAGAGTTCAATAACAGTTGCCAAAAAAATCTGAATTATGCCTGCCCAGTGCTTTATACCAAATGCCAAAATCATTTCAAAATAATGTTATTTTTAAACAGTGTAATGATGATTACTAAATCATTTTAATCATCATAAAATTAGCTAATATCAATTACAAAACCATTTTATTCATCATAGAAATATTTATAATATCAATCATTGTGTCTTAAAAATATATTATAAAACCAAAAGAGTAAACACATTTCTAGACAAACATCATTGTCTAAGGAATCATACAGAATGACTGTATTTGCTTTATCTCTCACAGACTAAAGAGAAGTGATAAGTACAAAATGCAGAAGAATATGGAAAGAGATTCTTCATGGCCGAGAAAGTAACATTATGAATAAAATATGAAGGTAATCTTACTTTAAATTTGAAATGTGTATATGTAGAAAATGAGAACAAAGAGGACTCGGAGCAACAGTTAATAAAATATAAAGTTAATAAATTATACACTTTCAGACACTAACACTATCAATCCATAGTCAGTCTTGCCTTAGAGGACATGAGGTAGGGAGGAAAAAATGGGCTTCAGGAAGTACCACAGCAGCAGCAGCAGCAGCAGCAACAACAACAACAGCAACAACAACAACAACAACAACAGCAACAACAACAACAGCAACAACAACAACAACAACAACAACAAATATATTTCTTGTCAATTCTAAACTCATGTGATGACTCACTATCCAATTATATGCAGTACTAGTAAGTGACCCAAGTTCCCAATATAGTGGCGCCTCCAAATTGCTATTTCCATAACCTCTGAAACTCAGTAGCTGGATCATATGGCAAATGGCCAGTGGTGAATTGTTAAATTAAGGTTTGTTTGTTTCCTAGCAACCAACACTAACCAATAATCAGCATGTGGGAGGAGAGTACAAAGGTAGTTAATGAGTAGATTTTGTTTTCTCATTAACTTGCTGTTTGTTGCTGGCCAAAGTACAAGGAGATCTTTGGCAACACAATGCTCTAGCAACATTGCAGGGGCACAGACTGAATGTATGCAGTCCTCAGCTCATGAAGATCAAATGCCAACCACATCTGTGTTTCCACTTTAAAAGAAAAATAAGTAAAAAACAACCTTCTGGACCAGCCCTGCCTTTAGGACTATAACACCAGGATGTCTGAATCACCCTAACGTCTACAAAGAATTTGTTTCAAGAATTGGATTTCTCTTCTGTCTGCACAAAATACCAATGACATATCTCTGCAGGGAGACACACATTTAGAAATACATTAGTGTTTTTATTTACTTATTAGGCTATTACACAACAAAATTTATATTAGGATTAATTTACTACAATGTGGCAATATTGTATTCTTTCATTGAGCATTTCTTCTCCTAACCTAAAGGTGATGTGAAATACAAAAAAATTTGTTTCCCTTATAGCACATAACATGAATACACATCTAAGCTAGTCAATGAACTCATATGATAGCTTTAATATTACTTAATTTCTATTAAGTAATTTACTATTAAGTCAGTATCTTGACAGCTTGTGTAAGTTTTCACATGCATGTCAACAATGTAGTAAATGTGCAACAGTCACCAAAAAGCCCAGCAGAAACACAGCAGAGGCGTAGAAGCAGTATAAATGCTTTCCTTTCAGTTGCCCTTTTCCCCACTATGGTTTGACCTTAAAGTTGGTATATTTAGTTAGGGGTGTGTGGGGGCACAGACCCCCCCCCCATATGTTTTGGTTTGAAATATTTCTATGTTTTTTGTTGGTGTTGGCCGACTGCTAACTTTCATTGGGTAATGTCTCGGTAATCTGAGGAGTTGGCTAAATGGGAATTCGTTGTTTTTGACTCGATCAAACGTTTTTTGAGTAAGTGGCTTTTCATATTTTGGAAGTAGATGCATACATATATATAAATAGAGAGAGAGATACACACATGAGCATACAAAAAAACCCAGAAAACAGCAACAACAAAAGTATCCATGAATATGACTTTATTCTGATGTTAAACACAGAATAAAAAAACATATTTATGGCTACTTTTATTTGGTGCTGTTTCCTGATTTTTGGATGTATTTGCGGACATGCTTACCTTTTCGATACTCTGTGCATTGTGAAAAATTATATTTAAAGCTTTAAATGAAGTGAGACTGGACTGGGACTTGAATCTAGCTATGAATCTGGGGGATAGTAATAAAGGTTTATTTAAACATCTGTTAAATTATGGACTTGATGAGACTTCTGAGATAGTAGTGAACTATATTAAAAATGCAGAGTGTAAATAGCTATGCTACAGGAGGCACATTTGCAAAGAACTGAGCATGAGAATTTGATAAAGAAAGGATTTCAGAATGGTCATTCAGTGGATTATCTGGGACAAAGAAAAAGGGGAGTACCTATATTGGGAGAGGAGTTCCAATAGTGATAGGGGAGGGGGAACATATAATGGTAGATTTGTAATACTGAGGGTACTACTGGCAAGAGAAGACGATTATGCTGGCATGTATTTATATTTCACCTACAACTGCTACTACAACTGCTACAATGGAGCCTAAGAAAATTCTGGGAGAAATAATCAGCTTTCAGCAGGGAATACTACTTATAGGTGGGGACTGGAATTTGATTTGCAGCAGTGAAGATATATCTCAGGGGCCTAGAAGGGAAAATATTTTGAAGGAATTTATGAAAATATCTGGTATGGAAGATGTGAATTCAGTACTATGAGTTCAGAGAGTATGTACATATTATTTTATTCTCCAAGGTACAAAAACTGGGATAGGCAATACAGAAATTATATTTCACAGGAACATGAACATGTGCATTTAATTAAAATACACATCCAAAAATTATTTTAGATGACATGCCATAATAACTAAAATATAACTGCAGGGTAACAAAATAAAAAATGAGACACTGGTGCTTCCCCACCTATCTGTTAAACTGAGAGGCATTTAAGGAATAGGTACTGGGAATTATGAAGAACTAAGAGGGAAGACAGAAATGTCTTCAGAAAATATAGCTAGGGAGTGGGATAAAATGAAAGTGGAGTTTAAAAATAAAGTGGGAATTAAATAAAAAGAGATCTGGTTAAGAAGTAACAAGAACTAGAGGGACTGACAAAGTATTGCTAAATAGGGGGAATCTCACTGAACATGAACAGGTGCAACAGCAGAGTGCTAAAGAAAAAATTAAGGGACTACCTCAATAATATGCATGAGGTTAGAAAGAGTGTAAGCAACTGTTTTTGATAATAACTCCAGAGCACAAAAGCTTTTAGCAAAACTGCGCAGGAAACAGAAAGTAGAAAGGATTGTTGCCAAGCTTAGGGAGCCTATAACAAGGAAAATAACCACAGATCATGTAGAGGTATTAGAAACATTTCAGAAATTTTATGAAAATCTGTATAAAGCAATGAAATGTGGAAATCAAGAAAAAGTACATATTATGAAAGAATTAAATATGCCAAGGCTAGGGGTAGATAAGACTTAATTACTAACAGTTAGGATAGGAGGAGTTGCAATAACAAAGGTGGAGCATCCACTGAGCCGGGAAATTATAGACCCATCAGCATAACAAGCCTGATCTGCAAGGCCATGGAACGGATTAAAATGGACATCATTAATAAGGACATTGACAACCTCCACACACTCAACCCCACACGGTTTGGCTTGGTCTAGGGGAGGTCATGTCTGTTAAATCCGGTAGACTTCTTTGAGACAGTTACCAAAGCCATGGATGAGGGGAAAATGGTGCACAGTGCCTACCTTGACCTGACCAAAGCCTTCAACACTACTAACACTACTCCCCACTCAGGCATAATAGATAAACTCTCTTAACTAGGTATCAATCCATATATTACCAGATGGGTAGCAAGCTGGCTCACTAATAGAACACACCTAATCAAAATAAGGGAAGACACTTCAAGCAGTAGACCTGTAACAAGCAGCCTACCCCAGGAATCGGTCTTGGGGCCTCTGTTATTCGGGATGTACTTCTCTTAAGTGCAGGCCAAAACCAGTGGGCAATTGCTGACCAAGTTTGCAGATGACTGCAAGCTGGATGCGGTCATCAATTCCCCAAGTGATGTGGACATCCTCCAATAGGGTCTCATCCAAACAAATGACTGGTGCCATAAACATGGCCTCAATCAATCGTGAGGGATTTGGGTACCAAGTTGATAGCACCCTGACTTTTGATCCCCATGTTGCTTCCATTGTACAGAAAGCTTTCTACATGGCCCACCTCATAAGTGAGGGTATCTCATCCATAGACAAGGAGGTCATAGCATCCCCGTATTCTTCCCTTATATTGCCAATTACTAAATACAATGCCCCCCCTTTGGCATGTACATTGCAAAGCACATGCAGCAGCTAGAGAAACCACAGTGGCTCCTCACCAGGAGAATCCAGGTCCTCAAATATCTACCCTACACAGATAGGCTAAAAGCCCTGTCCCTCTACTCAGTTTCATACAGACTCCTCAGAGGTGACCTCTGTCTGGCATAGAAAGCAATCTCAGACCCCACCTTGATAGGTCTGGTGCATATTCACAAGTCAAGCTCCACTCGAGTAACCCACACTTGCGACCTCAACCTGGTCTGTAACATCAATCGGACTTGTTGGTGGGACAGATTTGTGTCCCAGAGACTCCCCCATCTGTGGAATAGACTCCCTCTCCACGTCAAGCAGAGTACCTCATTATCCCTTTTTAAGCAAAACCTGGGGAACTGGATGGGAAACAAAAAATACACATCTGGGATTCCACCTGTGTCCCTGCTGGACAGGAGCTTTGGATCTTGATTTCTCTAAACATGGGCTAAAATCTTGGCTAGGCTTATAAGGGCCTCAGGGCTAATAGCCTAGTAATTTCCTATGATCCTATGAGCCTATAAAATGGTGATGTATATCCAATCTACAAGAAAGTCTCCAGGAATAGATAGTATTCCTGTGGAAGTTTGGAAGCTAAGAGGGAAGAAAGTGATAACGATCTAGAAGGTTTCATTTAACAGTATTTAAAAAGGAGGAGACACACCAAGATCCTGGAAGAAAGCTGAGGTGGCTGTAATACCTAAAGATGGTAAATACCCATAAACCATACCTCTCAACCGTACTGAATTCCACAGAATTTCCTGGTTTTGAGGCTAAAATAATAGGATGCCACAAATTCCCGAGTGGCCCCTGGAAATCACAGTTTTTTCTTTATTTACAATTTTTAGTTAATGCCGACATCATCATGCATCACCAGCATATCCTGCAACATCATCAACATGCAGGGGCGAGTGAGATGATGTCAGCATTGTGAGACAATGAATGACAGTGGTCCCATCCCAAGCATAACTGAATAAATAAGTAAAACTAACTGATTGCACACTATCATTGAGAAAGTAATAATTCCTCCCCAGGGCTCTGCAAGCTTATTGTATATTTACAGGAACTGCTTGTAGTTTTACTGTTCAGCTTAGATTTAGAGCACATTCACTGACTGTAGGAATTACTTCAGGCTTTCCTACTGCCCAGCTTCTGATGACTCTAGTCTCTAGCTCTAGTAAACTAGCTGACACATTATTGCATTATACTGCTGATAAGTATGGTTATATTTTCTAACAATTTATACACAATTGTGTTTGCAGAAAACTAAGCCAACTTAAATGCTGATGAAGTTTTCCTTATCCCTGAATCTTCAAATCCTCCAACTCTCTCTCAACTTCCTGGTGTCTTCGGTGTGTAAAGATGCCAAACTCACATGAATTGCGCACATTGTTTTCAACTTGGACGAAATTCATGAAAACATTTTCGGTGAGAGGCGTGATTGATGTGAGTTCTGGGAGATTCATTTTTGCAATTGGGTTTGTGCTGCATTCTGTCATTACTAAACTTGAGAAAGTTAATAGTATTTTTCTTGTAACATTTTTTTAACCAGATTATATCATGGTAAGCACAGATTCTGTCTCCAACACACAATGCAGGAAGTACATAATAGTGGAAGCTTTTGGTGTTAAGTTTATGAAACACATAGTATTTCTAATTATACATTTTAATATTAACGAAAAACTTTCATATTCGACTGTTGCTTTTCTCTCTGTGGTACACAAGCATTGTGAGATTTACAAATATGAGTGACATTTTGAAGGTATAAATTGGGACAAAGACTATGTTTTCTGATGGTGTATAAATATAATACTCGTTAAACCACACTTTAAGGTAGGTTTTGTTAAGCACAGTAAAGGAGCACACTTATCTAAGCTGTAGTGGATGTTAACGCTAGCTGAAGTCGAACTTTGATGTGCTAATTCTCAAGCTTTCACTTTTAACACCCTGTGTTACAGCAGCCTAGGACACTGATGTAGCAAGCATATTATTAATGCTATCAGCTGTATGGGAAAAGCCTCAAGGTTTTGGGGATGCACCTGCAGTGTGTGTGCGTGTGCACAAGTGTGTTTGTGTGTCTGTGTCCCTAGTTGTTTATGGGTTTTCTATAAATTAAGTGGTGTAGCTGGCATTTTTATATTATTGTTTTTATTTCATAAATTATGAGTAGTAGTAGGGGAGTTATAACTGCAGCTTCTCTTTGATTGGTGTCATGTCCCATTATCCCTGATGGGAGTCTAAACAGTCTGGGTTCTGTGTACTTTCTACAGTGTACCCCTCTGAGCACTGTATTGATCCTTTTGTTACTGACCTGCTACAGCTGCCTTGACAGTTGGTTTACATTTTAAATACAGAGCAGGAGTGACCTGGACAGCAGCACAGCTGAGTTTTGGAGGTGCGCAAATCTGTTGCAATTTATTACAATTAGAACAGCCAAACTGAGGCTGTAATTAATGCTGCTACTTCCACAACATTAATTGTAACCATCATAAAACCATGAGGAAAGTTCCCTCTTTAATAGAAGTCATCAGAGCTTTCCTTAAACATTCTGTCACATTGTAATAAATAGGATGACTGCAGACAAATTCAGCTTACTCCATGCAGCCTGTATATTTCTCCACTTTGAATATTGATCTACAACTGTTTCCTAAAGTAATCAGGAATCAGTTCATTCTTTAAAGGGGCACTTAAAGTAGCGGTGCATTGTAACTGCAAAATTGTTGATGTTGACATATTTTATATTATTTTGGATATCTCTTTATTTTCTGCCTTAGTACTGTCTATTCCCAGACCTCTCCTGCATAGCTCAGTGTCATCTGCCCCTGATTTTGATTCTTCATCATGCCAGAAATTAGATATTCATAACTTACTGTGTAGAAAAGGCATGTTGATGGTATCCCAAAATTCCACTGGAGTGGGCGTGGCTGCACAATTATGTATGTAAACTGAATGTTAATCAGCATCCTGATTTTTCATGGGCCTTTTTCCAGATTTTTGATGCTTCCAAGTTAAGAGGAATATTATAAAGTATTTATGTCTATAATGGCTAAAAAGAATGGCAAAGGTGAAGGCAAAATTGAAAGATATGGATCAATCTAGTTTTGTGAAGGGGAGGCAAACATTTGTCAACGTTAATAAAACAATGATGATGCAGAGGGAAGCAGAATGCAAGAAAATACCACTGTTGTTGGTGAATCTTGATGCAGAAAAAGCACTCCACAGAGTAAGCTTGGATTTTCTGAGTAGGGCAATGGAAACATTTGCTTAAGAGGATATATGAGGGATCAGAGACTTTCTGATAAGTTCTGTTTGAACAGAGGAACCAGGCAGGTTGTCCTGTTTATCCTTTGTTATTTGCATAATACAGTATGTAGAGCCACTGGCAGAGAAAATAAGGGACTCAGAAATTCAACAATATAATTTATATGCTAATCAAGAAAAGTTGGTTTTGTTTGCAGTTGATAATATTTTGTAACTGATAAAACCAGAAAAGGATATTTCAATGTTGTGGGACATACTGAGACAGTTTCAGGTCTTTTAGGCATACAAAATTAATGGAGATAAATCAAAGGCAAAAGCTACAAACTATGTATCCACACATAAATTTGTTCAGAAATGCTCATATATATGGGGACATGATAAATTAAAGTACTTAGGGGTATGGATTAAAAAGGATTCTGTTATGGCAGCTAAGGATATGTGGGAAGAGACTAAACAAAAGATAATACCAAAACTGAGTAACTGAAAGCTCTGTTTTATGGACATGGATAACAAGATAGAAGCAGTGAAAATCTCTTAAGCTCTTTAGTTTGATATACAAGTCAGTCATTATTTTCAACCAGAGGAAAAGTTGCAGATAGCAATTAATAAAGAGTTGAAGAATTTTATCTGGGAGGGGAAGAGGAGTCAAGTTGGATAAGTTGATCTTTCCAATAGAACAAGGTGATTTGAAGGGGTATTTCAGCACTACACATTAAGTCTCCTATACATAGCAGAAGCAGAAAGTTATAATTCAAAGTGGAAAGGGATGATGATGATGATGAAACAGTGTGGAAACTCAAAAATAAGGAGAGACTGGGATTTCAGATGCAGATCCTTTGGAAGAATAACAATAACCATACAGAATATTATATTCATAAAGCAGCTAAGAACTAAGCCAACACAGGCATGGAGAAAGGAGTTTCAGCCAGTAGGGAGAATGACTGTACACCAGGCAGAAGAGAAGCAAATTTATCCCAGCAATCAAGGAATGTTGAGCGGCACATGTGAGATTCAAGTTGCTGTGCCCAGCTGTTTTCATCTTATTTTTTTCATGGAGGATCAAAGTCATATTTTGATGTAGGACAGGCTAACAAGGAAACAGAAAAGTTTCTCCAAAAAATGTGAACCATCAAACAGAAGGGGACTCTTCACATTTGCATTCCGGGTCATGATTTTTAAATGTCTCCCTATCATTGCCACTGCAAATTATCATTTCATGCATTGATCATTAATAACTAAATTGGGAGGCTTTCACCCTGCATATTTTGCTTAGTGAAGTTAGCACCCTTAATGACATCTGTGCTTCTAACTCCGTAAATCATTTTCTGGCAAAATATTTTTGACATTGTAGAACTATCACACTTCGATAACACAGACAAAAAAAATTCAACAAACTTTGAAAGTTAAGTGACATAGTAGAACCTATAATAACATACAAATTATATAATATAGCAATAACCCACTCCTGGGTGTGGGTAATGCTGGATTTACCCACGGTTGGTGTGGTTTGGTCACGAGGGCGAAGCCTGAGTGGCCAAACAAAGCCAACCGTGGGTAAATCCAGCATTACCCACACCCAGAAGTGGGTTATTGCTATTATACAATGACATTATTTAAGAAAAAAATATAATTATTTTTCTTAAATAATGGCATTGTATAATGCCTCCTTGCTGCCCTTCCGCAGCTGTCTGGGTATTCTGCGGCAGTTCTGATGTACTGCGCATGCGTATATTTACGCAGTACATCAGAGCTGTGGGCAAAAGCAACAGAGAAAGCAAGATCTCCGTTGCTTTTTACTGCCTGTCTCACTATGTTAAACAAGTTTAACATAGCGAGACAGCTTTAAAAAAGCAACAGAGCATATCCGTTGCTTTTTTTAAAGCTGTCTCACTAGGTTAAACCCATTTAACATAGCAAGACAGTTTTGAAAAAAGCAACGGAGAAAGCAAGATCTCTGTTGCTTTTTAAAGTGTCTCGCTATGTTAAATGGGTTTAACATAGTGAGACAACTTTAAAAAAAGCAACGTAGATGCACTGTTGCTTTTTTTAAAAGCTGTCTCGCTATGTTAAACTCATTTAACATGGCGAGACAGGTTATAACAAGCAACAGAGATCTTGCGTTTTCCGTTGCTATTAAAAAAAAAAAGAGTTATACTAATGGAAAAAGTCCGGGTGACCGGACCTTTTTCCATTACTATAACTCTGATTTACAACGTGCACGCTGACCAATCAGCATGCACGTTTTGGAATATTAATGGGGGGGGTCATTGTATAATAGCATGTTGACATTCCTATATCAACATTTCAGCCATCAGGTAAGCCTTTATGGACAATTTCCCTTTTCAAATATCCACTGAAACACATTTCTCTTTACCATGCATTCACTACAGCATCTTCCTGAGTTCATAGGTAAGTACTAGGCTAGCTGCCCTTGCAGACCATTTTAAGCTTAATCAATTTCCCTTCAAAGGTGAGAATCAAACTCTCTACCTTGTGCCTGCAAGGTAAACACCTTAATCATTATGCCAACTTCAGTAAAAGTAGAATAAGAAATGCTGACACCTATATTTGTTAACAACTAGATTTAACTTTTTGACTGATTTTTTTTAATCTAGGCAAAAATGCCATCTGTTTCCCTAATTAGTACATGTAAGTATTATTTCTCTTTCATTTCTTGCTCAGAGTACTGATGTACCCACAAGCACCATAACTATATCAGTCACCAGACTTCCAAAATAGATCCTTTTTGCGTCATTGTATTGACAAAAATAAGTAGGGCTGTGGTTGCACTATGATTGGAGCAGATGCCATATTGTTTAGGGTAAAGGTGATGGTGATTGAGTAGGTACTGGAGAAAGTGGATATGAAGACATGTTTCTTTTATTTTGAATAAGGGAGATGCAATTGCTATCGGCCTATAATTTGAGAAGATTGTGGAGTTACCTTCTTTATGAAGTATATGTGGGATTTTTCCCCAGAGAGACGGAATATATGAATAATAGCTTAATTTGTTTAACACAGAAACTAGCTAAACAAGGGTATCTGCAGCTACTGCAGCTATAGAGGTATTGCATCATTTTAGAGATATTTTCTTATTGTAGAAGTTATACAGATTTTTGAGAGGAGACAGCAGGATAAGATTTTATGGGCTACTAGTTTAAGTGTTGTTGATGTCTTTGTTTTTTTTTTAGGACAGACTTAAAGGATTGTATAAGATGACAGTCAAAATGAGATGCTATATTACAGGGTGATAAATTTGCTAAGGGTTTAGTCTGTTCATTTTTACTTGTTTGTAATAATTGTCTAACACTTGACTAGAAATGCTTAGGGTTTCTTTGCTTAGTTTTTTGGATATTAATATAGTGTTGTTTATTGTTACCTATAATTTGTGATTTCATAATATTTCTAAGATATTTTTATTGTTGGAGTTTTTTCTGTCTTACATTATAGCCAGACCTTCCAAGCTTAATCTCAATTGTTCATAAGTTGTTTGCTAGCCATGTTGAGCCATGGTGCAGTATTTTCTTTACCTTTTTATTCTGATAGAGGCTTGATCATTAATTCCATTTAGGAATGTGTTACTGAATTCTAAGATGGCTACCTCAAGGGTTGGAGTTTTTAGAAAATTCCTATTGCAAGCTTTTAATGTGTATATGAAAGTTTCAGGGTTAAGTTTTGATTTATTATGAATTACATTATAGTGGTGAGATCTTGGTGAATTAATTTCTGTTTGAGAAAGTTAGCAGGTGATCACTGAGAGACTCTATGAGGGATTTTGGAAGGGCATAAGGTAGTCTTTGTTAATGGATTTATTACAGCTTATTGGAAAGTTTAGTTGGGTAAGGCAATAGTTATAGTTAAAACAGGACAATTTGCCATTCTATATCCAGGTCACTTATTATTAAAGACTCCTGTAGTATTGTGTTGGCTATCCAAGAGAACATCTTCAGCTATAGGTATATTGTTTCCTGGAGAGATATATACAGCATCATGATGCAAATGCTTTTGTGCTTATTAATTTTTAGGAAGGTAATGAGAAGTTCAACATGTTTAAATAGAGTGACCATATTCCTTATCCCCTACAATCCTTTCAACTATAACCACACTCGTCTTATATCATGCTCATCCCATTTTTATTATTTAAAACTTAGTTGCATTTAGCCAACCAAATATGCCAAATGCATGCAAACAGTTCTTTATCCATAGTATTACTCATATCTTTTTCAACTCCTTTATACAAAACATATAAAATCATTGTATTTAGCAGGCTGTGGATTGTATTTCATTACTGAAACTAAGCGGAAATTCCTTAAGATTCCAAGAGCAGGATAAGTTATTTCTTACACTTATTTCACTGAACTGCACTTCTGAAACACTTATAATTGTGCAAATACAATTGATCTGCTACATTTTGCACTGTTATAAAGCTTTTTTTATTGTTTCACTGCATTTATGTACTGTTTTATACTGTTTTAACTGGATGTTTCATTGCTAGATACTGTTTCATTACTCTAATTGCATGTTTACTGAATTACTTAACTGTAAACTGCTTTTTCATACCAAGAGTTGTATTTTCTGTATGTGAGTGCTCTATCCAAGCTTTTCTGTGCATTTTTGATTTTTTAAGGTTTCTGTGTTCTACAGCTAGGAACTGTAATAGTGTGCATTACTATATGTGTCTGTTTACAGTTAAAAGCATTCTCTAGAGTCTGCTTGCTCCTTGATCTGTTTGAAGCTTTCATTTAGTGGCTACAGCTAGGAACTGTAATAGTGTGCATTACTATAATTGCATTTTTATTTAATTACTAAATTGTAAACTGCTTTTTCATACTGAGACTTGTATTTTCTCTTTGTGAGTGTTCTTTCTATGCTTTTAAAGTGAGGTTTCTGTGTTCTGCTCAGGTGGCATAATCTTGATAGAGGTCTGTTGTCTAGGCCTGGTAGTTTTGTTTGCATTGCCTGTGTTTCTGGCAGCCATTTTCTGCTGATAGTCTGTCTTCATTATTATTGAGAGTAACAAGGCCTCCTGACCTTCTGTAGTACGAGTGATTGGGTAATAGCAGGGGCTGAGTAGTAATATGACCTTCTAACTCTTCCATCCTTACTGGTATATAAACCCTGTGTCTTGAAAAGGTTGTGCTTGTATTTATCAGGCTGTGGATTGTATTTCATTACTGAAAATAAGCGGAAATTCCTTAAGATTCCAAGAGCAGGATAAGTTATTTCTTACACTTATTTCACTGAACTGCACTTCTGAAATGCTTATAATTGTGCTATACAGTTGATTTGCTACATTTTGCACTGTTATAAAGCTTTTTTATTGTTTCACTGCATTTATGTACTGTTTAAATTTTTTAACTGTATTTTTTATTGCTAGATACTGTCTCATGACTCTAATTGCATGTTTACCGAATTACTTAACTGTAAACTGCTTTTTCATACTGACAGTTGTATTTTCTGTTTGTGAGTGCTCTATCCAAGCTTTTCTGTGCATATTTGATTTTTTTGAGGTTTCTGTGTTCTACAGCTAGGAACTGTAATAGTGTGCATTACTATAATTGTCTGTTTACAGTTAAAAGCATTCTCTAGACTAGAGTCTGCTTGCTCCTTGATCTGTTTAAAACTTTCATTTAGTGGCTACAGCTAGGAACTGTAATTTTTCCCACAAACCCTCCCTAGTGTTGTGGTGTTCTTATACTTGGTGGCTTTGCAGTTACCTGCCCATACTGTATATTTGATCTGTGACACTTCTCCCAGTCCAGTGTCATTAGTTCATTCAATCTAACAGAGAACATTTGTGAAGGCCAACCCACTCAGATTCTTAACGTTGAATTAACTTCTGTTACAGCTTTCTCCATTTCCACTTTACTGGAAAAAACATTTTTTTTACTGAAAAAAAAATTCTAAGCTTGCTTCCCCCCTTTCCTGTGGCAGGTCTTGTCCAGATACAGATTTGCTGTGTCCAGGACTGTTTGTGAGCTTCTGAGCCCCCCCCCCCCATCTTAACTAGGGTTAAACTATTCCTGGCGCTATAAAGTCTGCTCTTCAAATTTTTCCTTGCAACTAGCCATCTTTTTAGTTTTAGCACTCAAAGCTGTTTCTTTGAGCTTAGCACTTGTTCAGAACTCATTGTAAGCACTAAATAAGCTACAAATTACTACAGCACTCAACTTTTCTCACTTGTCTAGAGGAAAACAGTTTTTAGTATTTAATAAATAAGCACCTATTCAGGCATGTCTAAAGGTCAGCTCCCGGTGTTTTCTCCTGTCTACCTGATGAATCTGGGCATCTTGGGGCAATGCAGCAATTGCCTCATGTACACAGACAACCCTCTCCTCCTACCACCCAACACTATGACCTGTGAGAGATGCACTTATATAGCCAAACTGGAAGCAAAGTTCTCTTCACCAAAGACTGGACTAGACAGTCAAGAGGAGAAGGTATACACTTGCACCACACCACACTCATCGCATAGTCCTTCAAAACGTACACCACCAAAACACACACACAGAAGCACAAAACACACACCTACATTCACAGAGGCTCTCAGTAAAAATCTGCCCAAACAACCAAGACCTCCAAAGCAGAAATGCAAGCAACCTCAACCCCCCTACACAACCCAAATGACATATAGCCCACATACTCAGTGTGCGCTCAACCACAGCCCATAAGGCATAATGTACCCAACACTCTAGTCATAGGTGACTCTATAGTCAGGCAGACTGATGTTCCACTCACCAGGCTAAACAAGGAGAAAGTTACTGTCAGCTCCCTGTCGGGTGCCAGGATCTGCCACATAATGCATGCACTCAGGTCACTCCACAACAAGTACAAATATGACTTTCTCATTGTCCATGTTGGTGTGAATGACCTGAGACATACCTCCCTGAACTACATGAAAAGAGACATGGAGGAGCTCTCCGATCTTGTAGCCCAGGCAGGTATGACCCTAGCCCTGAGTAGCATCCTGCCATCATCCAGAATGATATCACAGTACAAGGACAAAATGATTGACTTCAACAATTGGCTAAGCTTCTGGTGTCATTCTAAGGGAATCCAGTATCAGTCTGCCTGGGATGACATGATCGACAGACCACGCTGCTTTGCCAGAGATGGCCTGCACCTGTCACCCTTGGGATTCCGGATACTGGCATAGGCTCTTGCCACCCCTATAGTGCCTTTTTAGGCAAGGTTCAAATGACAAATTTACCACCATAACAGGTACAACAAGCAAAATCTGAGGGTAATGCTACTCAATGCTAGAAGTCTAAACCTCAAAATGCACTCATTCGAGGCACTCCTTAAAATGGAGAACATCGACATCTGTGCAGTGACAGAGACCTGGTTCAAAGCTCCAGAAAGCACTCCTGGATTACCAGGCTATAATTCATACTACACCTTTCGGCCACCAAACCTGGACTGAAACACTAAAGGTGGAGGCGTGTCCATATAAATTAAGGATATCCACACCTCCAAGCTAGTTGCTCAGCATAATGCATCCGAAATTATCCAAGTTCAGCTAACTCTGGGCAAAACCACAATCTAGATTGTAGCTTGCCACAGACCCCCCACCATGCCCCAGGATTCCCACTCCTCTTTTCTTGATACACTGGAAAATATTAAGGTACAACCCAACATCCTAATAATGGGTGATTTCAACTACCCCACCATTAGCTGGGAAAACTACTCATGTACCAACTCATTTGCTCAACATTTTCTGGAAATCATCAATTCCAACGCCTTAGATCAACTTATCCACACCCCCACCAGGGGCAGCAATACCCTAGACCTGGTCATCACCAACATGGGTGACCGGTGTTCCACACCAGAGGTCAGCTCCTCGTTGGTCAGATCTGACCACAAGCTAATCACCCTAGACATCCACATCCCGCTCCCAACCCATTAGGAAAACAACCGTAAACAATTTCTCCAAAGCCAACTTCACACTTCTTAAGACAGAAGTGGCAAACTTCACAACACCCATGCAGATGGACAATAGAGGTATGACTGCTGAATCCTACACAAATGCACTTTATAAGCACTTACACGAGTGCATGGATCATCCTAACAGAACAAAGATACTATCCTCCAAAAAAAGGAAGCCAATCTGGTGGTCTTCTGCCATAAACAAACTCTACAACAGAAGAAAGAAACTGTTGCAAAAAAGAGTAAAATCCCACGATTGGAGGAACTCTCTGGTCAGCCTCAGTAAGAAGCTGAGATCCCTCATAAAATCTTCCAAAGCTAGTTATGAAAACAAAATTGCCACTGATTCTAAAAACAACCACAAAGCATTCTATAGCTATGTTAAGAATCTCAATGGCAACACTCAGATCTGCTCTGAGTTACAGCACAATGACACTAAATATACAGAACCAACTGATATTGCCAACATCCTGGGAGATAGGTTCAGTGCTAACTTTACCCCCCTCTTGCCCCCTAAAGGGCCCATCTTTATACCGGAATAATGCAAAGTTCCTGTAATCACTTTGCACAGGTAAAACACCTCACTCTCCTAAGCCAAGAACACAGCATCCATGGGAACTGACAACATCCCAGGCTGCCTTCTACATGAACTACAGAATGAACTGGCACCCCACCTAAGTACCATGTTCAATCATAGCCTCACATCAGGCTTTGTGCCCATTGAATTGTGCACCGTGATGGTTATCCCACACCACAAAGGGGGGGGGGGGCCACAACAGACCCCGGGAACTACCGCCCCATTAGCCTGATGAGCCTGTTCTGTAAGGCCATGGAACGTATCATCATGGAACTCATAAACAAAGACATTGGAGATCTCCAAACTCTGGACCCCCACAGTTCGGGTTTGTAAAAGGCTGATCATGTCTCCTAAACCTGACAGACTTCTTTGAAGCAGTCACCAAAGCCATAGATGAGGGTAAGGTGGTTCACACAACCTATCTAGATCTCACTAAGGCGTTCAACACCATCCCCTACTCTGGAATTATAGATAAACTCACTAAACTAGATATAAATCCCTATGTCACAAGATGGGTTGCCAACTGGCTTACTGACAGAACCCACACTGTGAAAGTAGCAGACTCCAAATAGACTTCAGACCAGTGACAAGTGGAGTACCACAGGATTCAGTCCTGAGTCCTCTCCTGTTTGGTATCTACTTCTCTGAAGTACAGGCTAACACAGAAGGTCTTTGGCTAACTAAATTCGCAGATGACTGCAAACTAGGAGCCATAATTGAAACTCCTAATGATGTGGACATCCTACAAAAGGGCCTCACTGAGACAGATGCCTGGTGTCAATGCCATGGTCTCAAGCTCAATGCCAAAAAGTGCATTGTCATCCCCTTTGGTAAAAATTCTGTACCCATGAACTACCACATAGGTGGTAGTCTACTTAACACCGAAAGTGTGATAAGAGACCTTGGGACACAGGTGGACAGTAGTCTCTTCTTTGATAGTCACATCACCACAGTGGTCAGGAAATCCTTCTACGTGGCACACCTCATCAGAAAAGGTTTCTCATCCAGAAAAAATAGGTCATTGTTCCCCTCTACTCATCACTCATTAGACCCATTATAGAGTACAACACCCCTTTACCTCACAAGACCTCTGCAACAACTGGAAAGGCCGCAAAAATACCTCACAAAGAGGATTACTGGCCTCAAACAGATGCCTTACGCAGACCGACTCAAAAAACTCCAGCTTTACTCAGTCGCATATCGCCTACTCAGAGGCGATCTCTGCCTAACATACAAAGCTATGTCAAACCCAGAGCTGTTGGACATGCTCCACTTAAAGAAATCCCAATCCCTCCGAGCTACATGCTCCAGGGGCCTAAACCTTGTCACCACAATAAACAGAACATGCTGGAGGGATAGATTCCTGTCCCAGAGACGTCCCAGACTCTGGAACAGACTACCTGTCTATGTCAAACAGAGCTCCTCATTAGCACTCTTCAAGAAAAATCTTGATGATTGGATGGGTAATAGGAATTCACCCCAGAGATCACTTCTGTGGTTCATCTTGACAGGGGCACAGGAAAATAATTTTCTTGGGTGGCGAAAGCCAGGGTACCTTTTTGGCTAGGCTTGTATAGGCCATAGGGCCAATAGCCTAGTACTTAGCTATGAACCTATGAACCCATTTGCTAGTCATCATTTTCAGTATTCCTTTTATCCCCCATTCCTGTCCACAATTTATTTTATTTTTCCATGGTCTCAACAGCATGTTCAGCTGCTTGTCCTTGTTACATATACAACATAACCTTTCCAATAACTGTCTGCAGTTCATGACTGACTTTACTGGAAAGTGATTAATTACAATTTCCACAAAAATCTTTACATGCCTTAGTATACCCAAACCTTTTTATTACTTTTACAATGACTTCTTTAATTTAAATTTCCATTCCCTGCTGAAGGTCAATACTGTAACAGTTATCCATACTGTTTTCACACTAATGTTTCCTGTTTTTGCCACTTCTACTCAATGACTTTTCCATTATTTTATTTTATTCATATATTCAATAGTTTCTCTTTCATTTTTCATCTCTTTTACACTTCTTGGATTAGATCAACTTAAAATTTTTTTCATATTTTGCACTTAATATTTTAGTCGCAACATATCTTTCTTTATTTTGTATAACATTCTAATACCCAAAATAAATGCAATGAGCACAAAACATTATTAAAGTTATAAAACCCACCCCTTCTGTCTTTTAAAATTGCACACTATACCTCTTTTCAATGGGGTTAATCTGGAACCCCAAACTATGGAAAACATCTTTTAATACATCCTTTTAAGCTATCCTGGAAACTTAAATACTCTACTTAAAGAACCTATATTTCCTAAAATTTACAAAATGTATTAAATAATATTTTTAAGCATAAGTTGCATTATACCCATGCAACAGGTAAACCATTTACTACTTGCATGAAATCATTCCATTGTTTTAGAATGATCTTTGAATTAAATGTCTCACACTTTAGTATCATGCCTAAAAAAACACCTATCGTCTTCATTTCTCCAAATGCTTAACTTTTATATAGACCTTAAAAATAACCCAATCATCCTCAGAAGAGAACACAAATCTGTCATGATAACACTTATCTATGCTTTTTTTTTTTTACTATTATAGCAGTATCATCTACATGACACATCATTATCGGCAATTTTACTAAGTCCTGTAAATCAAATTTGCCTCAGTATTATTTATTTGTAATTTTTCTTTAAAAAGCATTTATTACCCAGCTATAAAGAATCATACTTATCAGGCATCCACAATGTATTCTCCCTTTTAACTCCAATCTCTTTGCTTGACTAATTATTTACTAATATCTTTGTTGCAGCATTTTTCATAAATAAATTAAAAAAACAACAATTTTATCCAGAATATCATACTTTTTTAAAAGAGTTCATGACTGATTATGACATATATTACCACATGTCTTTTTACTGCCACATGAAATCAATTTACCTTCATTTTGTTTTTGTGCAGTTTTGTCTATTACTTCCTTAACTATAGCCAACATATCACTACTATTTGTTCCCTTCATCCTATATACTGTCACCAGTTGCTGCTTTTATGAGATTATTAAAGATTATGTGGATCTTCAATTTCTTAATAATATCTTATCACCCTTCTTCCAAGTAAAGTCTAATAATACTATTACACACATTTCTCTTGAATTTATGCCTTGATTTACCTATTTCATATCACTTCCTGAAAACATTTCAGTTCTTTGCTCATTTTTCTGTAAAATGTGTAATCAGTACCATCTTCTTCTGGTACAGACTCGATCATTCCTCTCTTTATACGTTTTTGAACTTCCTAAATACCATTTTTTTCTGCTTAGTATATCCATTGTTTCTTTAGAAATGTTTTTAATCTCTGTCTTACATCATACATAATCTATGTGCATACATTGCTTCAAAAACAGTTTTACAGCTTCATTTCTTTTTGTTTAACTATCATGCCTTCCTTATTCTGTACATTTCAATAACATACTTGCATTACATTTTATTTGCCTATCTAAATGAATAATCTTTTCCTTTCTACCTTTAACAACATGTTTTGCCTTAATAACATATCTCATATATTTGCTTCATTCAACATAAGTGTTAATTTTTGCTGCATTATTGCCTTCTCATTCTAACCTTCGATAACTTCCACTTTCTGGCATTCTTCCTTATAAATTTCTTTTGTACTCTTATGCCACAAACTTTCTACAATAAGATACATATTCTTAGATTTTATTTTCTATTCGCTTCATCTCTCTAACAAATTCCTATACAATTCTCCCCTTTGTAAATGCTCTGCATGTAATGCCTGCCTTTCATTGTGTAACACCTGCAATTCTATGTAGTACACAGTTAATCTCTTACATTCCTTGCCTTCTTGAACAAGAAACTGTTTGTACCCAAAAACAGATCATTCTGCTACAAGACTGGAAAATTCACAAATAAAGTGTCAGTATTATCTTCCTTTAATCTCTCAGAGAATGCACAAAATCAGTTTCTGCCTTTACCTTTTTTTCAATGATGAATATTTAAATTCCTGTCCTATATTTACTCAAAATTGTGAAAAACATTATTGACACACTTTTATCTTCTCTCACTTGCTTTTTTTCTTACTCAAATGTCGCAACTAGAATCTCCCAAAATCACTATATTCATGTTAACATTCAAATTATATATATATATATATATATATATATATATATATATATATATATATATATGTGTGTGTGTGTGTGTGTGTGTGTTTTTTTGTTTTTTTTTTAATTCTTGAAAAAAATGTATTCTTTTAGTATCAGGTGTAAATACATAAACTACCATACATCCTATTAACACTCTAATATCACTAACCTTCTTGGACAAACAATAATAACCTAATATATTTTTTCTTATACAATACACATAGTAATATTGATAGTTTACTATTTAATCATTCTGCTCCTTTACAGCCTAAATAATGCTTGAGTTTAGAAATGTTTTTACTTTTACTCTGGTCATACCAAATTGAGAAGATAAATGTTATTCATAAAATATTATGTCCGAAAAGTCTTAAGAACAATGTAGTTGCAGATGTCTTCTTTTATGATGGAGATGAGTGTGATGTTATCATAAAAAAGGCATGTATAATTGCCAGCATAGTGTTTTTTTGTTTGTTTGTTTTTTTAAGGCAGGTATAATTGCCCAGCATAGTGGGTTTTTTTTAAGTTATGTGCCCCACTGAAGGATTTAGTGAAAGATAGGGTGCTGGAAAGAAGTTAGCAAAAAGGGCTGATTTTCCCCAAAATGCTAGTCATACTGGAAGCATTCTAGGGCAGATAGATTCAGTGGTTAACCTACTATCACCTGTGAAGGATCGGTTCCATTGAGTTTCATTGACTTGCATTGCAGCTTCTAGATTGATTCCTTGCTGCAGATAAGAGATTGGACACACTTACTTCTGTGTTTCAGACTAGTAGCTTTCAAGCCCTTTCACAAAGTTAGGTAGCTCAGATCACAGAATGCCATCAGTACAAGTGCTGAATGATGATTTGGCCAGAGACCACATGCAGAGAGGTCAGATAATCAGCAGTGGTCAATTGGAACTGTGTTTATTAACATGATCATTTGCATATTCGATTGAGGGCTGCACAGTGGTGTAGAGGATAGCATTCTTACTTCCCAGCAAGAGGTTCTCTGGTTTGATTCTCATCTGGGGACCTTCTGTGTGGTGTCTGCATGGCTTTCTTTAAGTGCTACAGTTTGCTGTCATACTCAAAAGACATGTAGTAGATGGTTTGGACACTCAAAACTGGATGTGTGTGTGTGTGTGTGTGTGTGTGTGTGTGTGTGTGTGTGTGTGTGTGTGTGTGTGTGTGTGTGTGTGTGTGTATGCATCTGAGTGGTATGAAAGAACAACCATGACAGAGCTAGCCCCTAAGAGGTGTAACCCTTAGACCTAGACTATTATCATTGTTTAGATGACATTCTGACCCCCGTGTGGAAATGGGAAAGGGGGTTGTGGATGGATGGATTTGCATATTCAACTGATGCTGAACTGCACTGATCACCAACATTAAAGTAACAAGTTGTGACTCTTTATAAACAACATTAATTACTATTGCAGCTTATCATAAATTACTTAATGCAGAGAAAACACAATTACTGTATTGCATTGATTTATTTATACATTATTGAAAGTTGTTAACTTTCTGATGTTGTGGTTATATGAAGAGTAACATCAGATAGAAAAAACATTGCCAAGTTCTAATAAAATGGCTATAGTATAAACTTGTTTCTTTACAAAACCATGCATATGTAGTTTATGAGACACACACACATGTTCAAGTATATAGTGCAAAGGCAGTGCAGAAGTTCTGTATATAATAATCTGCTAATATGTTACTTTTTCATAGTGTTCATTGCAATGTTGTCATTATCATCAACCTCCTTTTTCTCATTTATATGGGGTCAGGGTGTCACATCAGCAATAGTCAATGTGACCAAATCACCTAGCACAAATTTTTACATCTCTGAATGGCTAGTGTTATGAATTTTATATTAATTACTCACTAGCTGACAACAGATAGGTTCCCCGAAGTTTGAAATTAATTTCAGGTCAGTCTAGCTAAAGAAGGACTCTGCGGGGTAGAACAAGAGCTATTTAATTGGCTGTTTTACATGCATGTTTCTTTGGTTAGCATCAACAATATTAAAAAGTTTCACTTTCACATCTGCAATTTACTTACTAGATTTTTGAAGTGAAATTTTGCTAAAACATTGTAGATGGTAGAATACAGTATTTATGTGTTTTTCTGATCTTAACACATCATCGATTCCTTGGTTACTAGAAGTACTTATATCTCTGAGTCTTATCATCTGCTCTATTACTGTACTTTTTCATACAGTACTGCCTTCAGTGCAATGAAAAAGTGAGGAACGTGAGACTATGTGTGCACACATTCTGCAATTACTTAGTTATATAGAGGCCATTGCAATGACAAAACTGTTCTATATATAATTTTCCTTGTCCAGAAACTAGAGGTAGCTGTAATTAGTTTAGCAAGTGCTCTGGAAATGTGTGTGGGCTGTTCTATAAGAAATTGGCTTGAGTGAATGCTAATTATAGCATGAAGAATGTAACATCAGTTATCTTTGTTATGACTGTGTGCAGTTCAGCAAAATCCAAAATATCAAAATGAAATCATGCAGTCCTTTGGATTAGACTTGCTATATACAAAAGAAGAAAAAATGAAGCAGAAAGTAGTGGCTGTGGCCAGAATACTAAGTCTCAGTGCTTGGCACTTAACGAAGGTGAAACAGAAGACATTCAGGGAGATGGTTGCATTGCATAGTAATATGGAGAGCTGTAGGAGTTATAACACTGTCATTTGGAGTGCAAATTTAAGGAAAACAAATACTGACAGCAAAAAGAGCTTTAGGATCAATCACAGACATTGCATATAATATGGGATTATGGCATGTTATAGCATCACTGCTTCAGATAACTAGTGTCCTTTTACCAGACGTTTTTTGTAATCTTTCATTAAAACATCACTCCAGTATATTGCTAGTTCAGTTAGGAGTCAGCAGTATTCTAATATCTGTTGCTTGTTCAAGGGAGTACATTTGTTCTTCCACTTCAGAAGCTAACCAACTATCTGACATTTGTTGCTAGCTGCCAGATTTTGATGACTGTTTCTGAAACTGTAATAACCATCATGGTAGCTGGTTAATGCTGAAATATTTGCACATAGTGTAAGATGCTGCTAAGAGTCTTGTTGACATATTAAGGGTGTAGGCAGTACATTTTATAGGCAGACCTAATTATGTTGCTACTGATTAATCCTTTGGGCAGTCAATGCTGTTATCATCTTTCATATTGTCCCATACATTTTGTATCTTCTAAGATGAACTTGAAGCTTAGCTGCTTATACAATTCTCAGAGAGATTCTTGGCTCATTATCATCAGCAACTGTGAAACTTGTCACAATGGTGACAGAATACAGAGGGCTGAAGTGCTCTGCTCCTAATCACTGGAACATCTATATGTCAGAAGGGTTTAAGTGTTTGGACAGATACATACTAAAGGGTGTGGTGTATTTTAGAATTAATATAATAAGAAATGAGTACATCCGCGGTGGTGGTGCTGCGGTAGTGTTGTCACCTCACAGTAAGACGCTGTCTGATTCGATTCTTAGTTAGAGCGTCTTCTGCGTGGAGACATGCGTGAATGGGCGTATCTTCGTTGATGGTTGTGTGTCAGGGCTGGCAACTTGGCACATAAAAATCAACTGCCAATCATTAGTGGACCGGAGTTCCGCTTTGGCAACCCCTAGCCGGGAAAAGCCGAAAGACACAACAACAACAATAACATAATAAGAAATGAGTACAGAGCAATGACAACCACTTTTTTGTCTCTGAAAAGGGATATCCTCAATAATCAATTGGGTGAAGAAGGCTTTCTTAGTAAGACTGGATGTTTGGAAACCAAAGTAGTATTTGTTATCCATGAAGGTACATAGATTTCTAATATCAGTGTCTATTTAAAGGGGGTGTTGTTTAGGTGGTAGGTGTGCAAGACTGAGTTCCTATTTTCCAAACTGTGTGATGCTACATTTGTTGGTGTTCAGCTTTACACTGTGATGCTGACACCATGAGTTTGCCTAAGTTAGGCCATTTTAGAAGATCTGTATATCTTCAAAGGGAGTTCATGATGGTCCCAAGCATGCAATTGCCTGCAAACTTGGTCAGTTAGAGACCTTCAGTGTCTGGCTTGACATCAGATAAGTAGATACCAAATATATGCTGTCCTAAAACAGAACCCTGGTATACCACTGGTGACAAGTTTCTTAAATGATACTGTGACAGTGACTCTAATAGAGTGCCTCCTATCACTGTGACAGTTGTCAATTCAGTGGGTTACACCAGAATTTATACTGAGTTTAAAAGTGCACTGATGATGCTAGAGTGAGGCACAGTGGAAAGGTCTTAGCTAAGTCAACTACGTGCATGGAGCTACCCTCATCTAGTTCCTCTGTGACTCTTTCATAGATGTCAGCTAGGTTTACTAAGCAGGATCTACAATTACAAATCCAAACTGTTTTGGGTCTAGTGATTCTAAGTTCCCTACTTTCCTATTTATGAGGTCCATGATGATGTGGTCTATCACCTTATAAATAATGCTGGTGAGATACATAGGTCTACAGTTGCCAGGGTGTTTGTGGGGCATCTCTTCTGCAGGATAAGTATGGGACTATATTACATGATTGAACATTAAGGTGATCGAACACCTAAACGTCAACACATAAATGTTGAACACTTAAAACTGCGAACGGCCATTTATGCAAATTTTTTCCAAGGAAAAAATTTGCTTGGCCGTAGGAAACAAAACAAACCTTTAAACACTATTCAAGCGGGGGGCTTTGCCACCCACACACACCCCGACATGGGGGGCTGTGCCCCCCACACCCCCCTAACTAAATATACCAACTTCGAGATTGCTCTACATTGGGGAAAAGGGCAAATTACCAATAATGGCCAAGAGAATTTTTTCTCAGGAAAACATTTGTGTAAATGTCCATTTGCGATTGTCAGAGTTTGACATTTATGGGTCGACGTTTAGGTGTTCGATCACCTAAATGTTCGATCATGTAATATAGACCCGAGAAGTATAACAACTGTTCTCCAAGTGTTCAGTATCTATTCAGTAAAGAGGCAGTGAATAAATAGTTTAAAAAGGATGTCTGACAGCAGGTATTTCATACTGACCAGGAAATAGCCTGGTATGTTATCTGGACACATGCAGCTAGTGTTTTTTTTTTCCTTGGAGAATGCTTTTAGTATTTGTTCTGGGATAATTATTTGGTGGGGTATGAATTGGACAATTTGTACTGACAAGTTTGTTGGTGCCAGAGGAAAGATGTTTGAGATGAATTTATCTGCAGAAATGTTAACTATATTCTTAGGGTTTGAGAGGGTAATGTCACTAGAGATAAGCTCAGTGCAATGCTGCATATTATTTCTGAGGTTCTTTACATAACTAAATCATCAGCTCTAAACTAATAGAGCAGGAAAATGACATATAACTCCTTCATATTCTTAAATCCATTTGTGATTTGGAATGTCTTAGTTTTCCTTTGCTGTTGTGGTAATTTTTAGGTCTTAATTAGCCCTGCAGGATTTGATTTTAGTCCTGAGTTATTTTAAACCTTCTGAGGTTGATTATAACCCACTGAGCTTATATGCATTTCCTTTTACTATAGAGTTGGGTTACATATGATTTTCAAAAGAGAGGTAAGATTCTAAACTTGGCATTCTATTTGTTGTGAATAGAAACATACGCCTCTTTGCAGGGAATGAGATGGAAGTACAAATTTTGAGCATATGTGGAGTATTTGCTTTAGGGTCATTAAGGGATAGGCAATATTGAACTATATGAAGTCCTCACTGAGCACAAGGAAACTGGCCTTGGAGAAGTCTCTAAAGATAGTTGGGTTGGTTAGCAACCTGCACTGGTACCATATGTTGAATAAGACAGCATGGCAATCTGATTTGACCAGTGAAGGTATGACAATGGGAGAGCGGAGAAAACAGACAGAAAATGCTGGCGCCTCTGGTAGAGGAGGGTATTATTTGACTGAGGAAGTTTGCAAGAAAGCTACAAGCATATTTATTTGTAGTGGTTTAGATGTCCCAGTTTATGGAGGAATAGTTAAAGTCTCCTGGAATGATGGTGTTTGTATTAATGGAGAAGGACTCTAGTTTATTAAGGTATGTTTTGTGACTGGCAGGTATTATGGCCAGGGGTCTGTAGCTGACCAAAAAGTGGTGGAGAATCTTGTTTACTGATATTGGGCAATGAGGATTTTGATATAATTTTTGTGGTCTAGTAGCCCAGTGCAGATGGTGTTTCAGATAAAGACAGAAAGGCCACCACCAGCATTACTATTATTCACATTTGTGGGCCTTAATGAGTGGTAGACAGAGAAGCCAGGTGAGGAGAAAGTGATGTTATTATTCAGCAATGACAACACAGATATCCATTAACAGTTGTTGTATTGTAATGTGTGTTTACTAGTTCATTAGACTGAGTTGACTGGCATTGCCTAAAATGAGTTCAGTAGAAAGAAAGGCACTGTGGGAACACCGAAGGTCTTAGCCAGTATGAGAAAGCCCTGATAAGATAGATGCAGACTGCCCTTGTTAAAATGCAGGACTGTCTCTGACCCCTTTCCAAGCTGATACACATTGGGTTCCCTCTGAATGTGTCACCAATAACCAAGGCAATTAAAAAAGTCAGCCATGTTTTGCTTGTATTACGGCATCATTCTCAGTGATTGTAGGATATTGCTCAAGACTAGTTTCCTTACAGCTTTCAAGATGTTCTTCAAGGCCTCCATCTTGTCTCTCTTCATATAGTCTAAAGGGCTACATCACAAGTCATTAACACCTGCATGAACAATGACCATGTCATACTCATACATGGGTGAAGGAACATGAGTGACCTGGTGATATAGCAAGTTCTAGCACTCGGCACCTATCTGTTACATACAAACATACACACACTATTAAATTATACTGCTCAGCTTTTAGTAAAGTATTCTGTTTCATTTTAAAAGCTTGTGGTTGATTAGAAATGTATATTTATACGTTGTTTCCAGACTGTGAAATGTGCCCCTGAAAGAGAGAAAGAAAAAAGAGAAAACTGCTTAACTAAGACTAATATCAGTTCTTATATTTAATGTGACTTTTTTAAGTCTGGAATAGTAACCAGAGTTTTCCAGGCCTGATCTGAATGATGGCAGTTCTACCCTAAAGCAGATTTTTTTTTTTATTTATTCATCTGTCTAATCTCTATATAGATATCCATGCATTTATTTACTTAACATTTTAACTGCCCCAATGATCATTTTCAGCTACAATCTTAGCAATGGTCAGCGACATTACTACTAGAGAGGCATTTATAGAAAATAAGTAATAATCGATATGGTATAGTGTACGCAGAACAGAATGCATGACAGAAAGTGTACTGCTCATGTCCACATGTTGTTCTTCTTCTTGTACTATTCAAGCCATTTGGTCAACGCTACATGTAATGGATGTGAAATTAGGATCAGCCTATGTCTCTGGAACAGTTATATGCATAATCTTAATGAGATGAGCTTTTAGTTTCCTGCTGAGGGAGGATTTATTTAACTTGCTAATTTAAGTAGGCATGCTGTTCCAGGACGTGGGGGAAATTTTAGAGAAGGCTTCTTTTCAGCAATAGATAATGTGAAATGAGGTCTAACAAACCACAAGACATCTTGGCTTCTGACTCTGCAGCTAGTATCGCTTATTGAAAGTTCGTGTATTAACATAGAGCAGTAATTATCATTTAGCAATTTGTAAGTTAGTGTATTAAGAAGGAAAGAATTTCTGGTAGTGACTAGTAACAGTTTAGCCCACTTTATAGAGAGACAGCGGTGTTCATTCCAGCTGGATAAGTGGATAAACCGAAGGGTTTTTTTTTTTTTTACTTTGTAGAACAGTTGTTGTAGGCTGAGATTACAGCTATTGTGGACAGGGCTTATTCAAGCCTGGGAACAATATGTTTACTGTTATAGATCACCCAGACTCCAAAGTATGTAAGCAAGATACTTTGTAGGCTTCATGTGGCTGATTCAGGCCTTTGGTGGTCTATGTCTCAGTATATGAATGAAAATAAATGGAACAGTCTAGAAGTGAGCCCAAATACATCGATTGGGAAACCTGTAGGATCTGTAATTGGCAGGGAGTTAGCTGATAATACTCTTTCCATATGTGCCAGATAGCACTTCTCTGTTTTTGAGAGTTAATTGGTTTGTAGATAACCAGTTTAAAAGAGTGCTAAAGTCTTTGTGCAGATCAGCTTTTAATATACTGGAATCTTTACATGACCTTGTAATCACAATATCATATTATGATAGTTCCTGGGCAAGTCATTAACAAAAAGACAGAATATCATAAGGCCTGACACTGAACACATAGGAATTACTTTATCAAAGAGCCCAAACTCAATAATAGTGTTGCCCCTTATTTCTCTAAAGGTTCTGTTTAAAAGTCAGTTGTTAAACCATTGGACTGCTTTTATGGAACACCCAACCTGAGACAGATTTTGAAGAAGTGCAGGAGGATAGACAGTCTTGAAGGCACATTTCAGATCTAAGAAGACTGCAGCAGTAAGTCTGCCTTCTTCTATGCTGTGTAGGATTTAGTCTGTAAGAGTGCAGAAACAGTTGTACTGCTATTATATGGGTATGGAGCTATGTTGCTTATGTAAAAGTACTGTAACTCATATTGAATAAACTCCAGTGTTTATTCATATACATGTTTTCTACTATCTCAGCAAGGGATGTTTGCAATAGGCCTAAACTCAGTAGCAGAGATAGGTGACTGAAGTTTTGGGTGCTTGAAACTGTGTGAAATGCTTTTAGTGGTATGGTACTATTAAATTAGTGAGTCAAGGGTTTATGTAATATGTCACACCCTATTTGTAGAAACGTTAGATACAAAATATGTACAAGTGGATTGTAATTAAGGTGACTGTTGTCTAAAAAGGCTTTTACTGTCTTTTTAAAGGCTTTAAAGTGGAAGGCAGGAAGCTGAAGTATTACATTTTAAGAAATGTGAGGTATGCTATGGGAGACACTGATAAAAATGCTATTGCTAGGACAGGGTAAGTCAATGCAGATTTTTGCTGAGTTGAGCAATTGTGTGGATAGCTTGTTAGTAAAGGCTGACTCTGGGAAAAAACCCTATTTCTGTTAAACATCTTGATAGTCACGAGGCATTACTTGAAGGTATTGGTAGCTTGTACTGGAATACTGTGTGTGTGTGTGTGTGTGTGTGTGTGTGTGTGTGTGTGTGTGTGTGTGTGTGTGTGTGTGTGTGTGTGTGTGTGTGTGTGTGTGTTGTGTGTTGTGTCTGTATGCCGGTCTGTGTGTCTGTGGGAGTGTCTGTGCACTTGCACATATTTCCTACATAGTCTTAAGATCAAACTTTTCTTAGTTGTTTTTACTGATTTAAAATTTATAAATATGTTTATTTTTTATTTTGTTTCGTGCTGTTGTTTACCAATATTTATTCGGGTAGGGGAGTAGGTTGAAAGACCATTGCTCCTGGTCTATAACATTTTGGCGATAGCGCTGGTAGTCATTACTTATTGGTGGCAGCCTGTGCCATCACAAAATCATTTTCCTGAGGCCATCAAAGAGCACTGCTGAACAGTGGAATTCTAACACCTGCTCTGGAATTCTTCTGATGTGTGTGTGTGGAGGGGGGGGGTAACTTGCTTCTTCTGCCTTCCATGTCTTTGTGCAGCACATTTCTCATCTTAATTGTCCTATTAATACTGAGTTTCAGCAGGAAATGATTTAATTGTGTGCGTGATGATGTGAGGTAATGCCAGCATAGCTAGCTAGAGTTTTGTAAATAATTATATGTCATTTGTATATCAAACTGATTTGTACAGGTGCTTGTGTTGAAAATGTATTTCTAAATCTGCTTCTGTTAAAAATGTACCAACAGTGGGTCCTGCTGGACAGAAAATAAATACACCTGTATGTCAGACTGTATCATAACTGTTGAAATGACTATATTGTAACCAAGGATGCTGTAAGAGAAGATGTTAATCTCAGTCCAGCTAACTTTGAAAAGTACTCTAAAATTAAATTACCTGGTTTAGGTCATAAAGTTTGTATCTTACAATTCTGATTGCAGACAGAGAAAAACGTCTGAAAACCAGGACTAGGAATCCTATTGCATTGTCCTTAGGGGTGAACTAATTGCTATGCTGGAAGGGTGAAAGTTTTTAAAATGGTTTTATAGCTTCCAGATGCTATAACATATCTTACCACAAATCTATGTTTGTGTATTATGAAACAAATGAGGCACAGACCATCCATCAGTCATTTATCAGACAGTAAAACTTCAGTGGGCAAGAATGGATCCACATAAAAGGTTACAAAATGAGATAGCACAGCTTGTAGAAGTGCTCTGAACACATACTATCAGTCTCATGTTGTTATGTTTACTTTCACTTGCTATGTCTTGCATGGAGTATCAGTCTTATATCACACAGAATAGTGACAAAACCTGGTATTGTGATCTTTTAGGGACACAGTGGATGATTTAGATTACAATAATAATAATAATAATGTATTAAAATACTATCACCATAGATCTATATTCAGTCTTTCTTGATAGTCATGGCATCGAAACTAAACTTTTAGATTATTATTTAAATGTGCACCCATGTCTGTGACAGTCATATGGAGTGTATTGCTATTCAGTATAACCCCTAGACAAGTTATAGCAGCATTATGGCTGTGTGCCTGTACACAGAGAGTAAATACTGTTAACTAAACACTAGTTATGTGAATCTGTTACAGTATTTTGTAACTTTTTACTTCTTTCTTGGTCATGCTGTACTACTAGATTTGTAGACAACAGCGAACTTTGACAGCCAGATACCATAAAATAGCTGAATTTCTTAGAAGATACTAAACACTGGTAACTCCATTAGTGACCCCTGCAGGTCTCTACTAATGCACTCTGCAAACCTAGCTATTAGACTCCTCTAATTGTTACATCTTCTCTCTCCAACAGGGTGTGTGTTGTTTCAGAAATAACACCCACCCAGGGTTGTTCTGAGGCCTGATGCTGCAGGCAGAGGGCATTTACACCCCTGGTAGGACATTATTTCCACAATAACACACACCCTGGAGGACATTATTGCAATTAGAGAATGGGCTATCTGTAAAATTGTTGTGTTTTATTTATTTATTTATTTATTTATTTATTTATATATTTTTATTAAGATATCATTTTTTATATTTCTATGTAAAATAGTTCGTCCACCTAATGTTTCAAACTTGTTGTAGCATATGTTAATAGTATTGGAGGAAGTATTTTACATCCAAAATATAGCACTTTAAAAATATCCAGGTATTTACTTTATTTTTTGGACCCTAACTCTTAAAAATGATTGGTTTGTTGCCAGTCATTGGAGATTGACATCATTAAATAATGACATACATTTGAATTTCAGACTTTTATTTCCTTCAGAAAATTCACGCTAACACAAATCCTTTTATTTAAGCAAATTTATAATTTTATAAGAGCAATAATTAAAATATATTCCTATTTTTCAACCTTTGTTCCCCTTTAGTTTAGGCTTTATCCAGATTTATTCAGAAGAAAGGTCCAGACGTATGCAAACTTCTTTACTACTGCTGCTGCCAGTGGTTGATCTCACTCACTTACTCTCTTTCTCACACACACACACACACACACACACACACACACACACACACACACACACACACACACACACACACACACATACACACATACACACATACACATACACACACACACACACACACACACACACACACACACACACACACACACACACACACATACACCTCTGCTTCAGAAAATGCATGCTAACAAAAACCCTAACATTCAAGTAATGCTTTAATTTTTTAACAGCAAAATTTAAAATATGTTCCTATTTTGAGCCTTTGTCCCCTGTTTATTTTAGACTTATCCAGATATCTTGAAGCATGCAAACCTCTTAACTGCTGCTGCTGCCAGGGATCACTCGATCACTCTCGCTCTCACTCTTCACCCCCCCCACACACACACACACACACACACACACACACACACACACACGCGCGCGCACACAGTCTCTTCTGCTTTATGCACGCATTCACTCACACCCACAGACATAAACATAAACACACATGCACACGCGTTTTTTCTGTTTCATTTATTTTTTTTTTTACACTGGCTAAACAGCAAAAGCACTGCTTAGTTTGTATAAAATAATACCTTGATCGATCTCTATCTCACTCTTATACATGCATGCACTCTCTTATACATGCATAAACTCTCATACACAGTCATAAACACATACACATATATGCTTTTTATTTTAATTTTTTTTATTATTTTATACCCGCTAAACAGCAAAAGCACTGCTTAGTGAGCGTAAATAAATGGCAGCTGTTAGGTTTTTTTCAGTCCAAGCTCCATGGCCATGATATGATGCCATGAAATGGTGGACTCATTTTCCAGTGGGCATTATATGTAGATTAACACCCTGCTGGAGAATGTTCATTCTCCAATCAGGGTGTGATCTACAGGTCGCTCATTCTCTAAGCATGGGTGTCAAGGTAATGGACCGAAACTAAGAGTTTAGACTGTTTATTATTTGTTTATTTGTTTGTTGTTTGACTTTTTTCCTTTCTTTCATTTGTTTGTATACTGGGAAATACCCAAATGAGCATTGTTCATTCTCAGTGGAGTACTGAGAGTAAAACTCCATACAAGATATGACAAGTCAAAGTGAGTATAACAACATGAATATACAATAAGACTGATAGTGAGAAGAGATAATATGAACAAGGTAAAATGTAAAAAAGTATATATAGATATAGAGCCAAGCGGTAAATGAAAAACACAAGCACATAGATCTCTCGGTTTCAATACAATGCAATAGATTATGTGCTCATAGTACACATAATGATTTATGAGGTGTATAGTTACTAATTTAAGAGCTACACTCTACATAAACTGAGTGCAGTGAGATTATAAACTACTTACATTAAGTTCTTAAGTACTTTCAAAACAGCTGAAATATAGAAATATAGACAGTGGGTAGGAGATAAATTAAATGTTGCAGAGTATTAGAAGCAATACTAGGGTATAAGAAAAAAATTGATAACATTAGGAGACGGTAAGGGGGGCCTGTGGACTGAATAGAAGGCTAATGGATAATGTTCTGTGGAGAAGCAAAATATTTTTTATAATGGCTTATGTTATTTCACATGAAGTGACTGTGGTAGGTAGGTACACTCTACCTAATGAAGTAAATAAGGGTGAAGGCTGCCCGTACAGACTTTGGGTAGAAGGAGTTTTCAAGTTTTGGCATATAATATGGCAAAAAGGCATCACCAAATCTATTTAGTGGTTTACATGTATCTCTTGAGGCTAAAAAATCTGATTATAGGAGTCTTATGGGTAACCCAGGGACACACCGTTTTATGAATTGTTTGGTGAACATTTGAGAGATGTAAGATGGTGAATGAGAAGGTAGAGCCAGTTTAAGTATCTTGACAACAATGCATTGATGTGTTCATTTGGGGACAGTGGCTTAATGGTAGGCTACCTGAAATGCATTAGTTAAACAAGGCTGGAACAAGGTTGGATGAGGAGGATATGTCTGACTAAATGTTTTGGTAGCAGATAGGCAGAAGCAGTTTTTATTATAGTGTCTGGAGACACTATGATGTTTGTCTAAGAATTGCAAATGCAGCACTTTGTAGGAGTTGATGATGCAGGTATGGATATAATCACTGAAACTGAGAATCTGGTCCAGAAGAACTCCCAAGTTAGTTGATAGTCCTGACTGTCTCAGGATGGGTACAATCTAATGTGCATATCTGAAGAATGTGGGAGTGAGCACATAAAGTAAGTTACATGCATTTCAGCTCTGAGGAGTACAGTACAAGGGAAGAATTAATTTTAACCGGAAGCTGTAGAGAAGCAAAAGTGCACCACAGTTTGATTGTGCTTTATTACCTGTTTTCTACAGCATAAGGCATGAGGCAGTGCAACTGGACTCCATGTTGTCTACAAACACTATGAACAACAGTGCCTCAAGGGCAAGTCATTATGGTATGCATTTTAGCACAACTTTATGGGTGGAGATGTCTGCCACTCATTTCATTTACTAGGCGTAAGAGCATAGGTAACCTGTAAACCATTCACCATGTGAGTGAAGATCTAAGTTCAGTAGCTGTTTATGAGCAAAGTGGTTCATAGTATCCAAAGCTTTTAAGAGAGC
This sequence comes from Protopterus annectens, assembly GCF_019279795.1. Classification (NCBI taxonomy): domain Eukaryota; kingdom Metazoa; phylum Chordata; order Ceratodontiformes; family Protopteridae; genus Protopterus; species Protopterus annectens. The sequence goes on along the minus strand of NC_056731.1, from coordinate 784,124,685 downwards.
AAAGATGGATGCACTAAGGAAAGGAATCATGTTTAATTTGGTTCTGCTGGCATCAGTAAAGGCTAGCAGAGAAGTATTAATAATATGGTAAGATGTGATTTCATACTAAAGGTGGGCTGTTAAGTAATGGGACTTGACATACTTCAACAGTTGTATACACTCAGCTTTTTTTCTATAAGTTTTGAGAGTCAGGGTAGTGGGTATGCAGGAATGAACTTGTTAATAGTATTGTTTGGTCTGGCTTTATATAACTGGATGATTTTTTTCCAGACTATAAGGACTTAGGATTCAGTTAATGCACAACAGAATAGAATGGAAACTGGTACAGTAAAACTAAATTTGATCATCCAGGGAATTTTGTGAAAAATTCAGTAAGCTTGTGGTTAGTCACATGGTTTTATTTCTTAAGTAGGGATGAAAAACTCTTTACTTAGTGATTTAAATCCAGATGAGGCTTAGAAAATAATGGAGAGAATGAAGGTTAGGAACTACTAACTTGAAATGGTTACCAAGTGTTTTGGCAGACATTTTGTTGAGGTAAGGTGTTTAGATTAATCCATGTACTTGGGTTTAATATCCTGCATATGCTATTCCAAAAGGTTTGAGAGTCTGAATTATAGGAATTTTGGAGTTTGGCTAAACAAGTTCTCTTTGGCAAATGCGGCTTAGTTGCTTACACTGCTTTCTGGCAATGCAATAATCTTGAAAGAGTGATAGTGTTTTGGAGGTGTGGTAAGTTTTCCCCAGCTTATTTCTATTTGCCATTGAATACAGCATGCACTAATTTAGCGAATCTGAAGATATAAGTCATATGGCATGATTTAAACATGGTATAAGGTCTTAACTTGGATAAACATGTACTAATAATTCACATCTAAGGAAAAGTTTGTTTCACCCCAGATAACCTCCAGGCCAGGCCGTGACATCTGATATTCACTTTCAATTTCATAAAAGTAGGGCTAATGACATTATCTTGGATCACTGAGGTTGCAGTCTGGCCTTCATTTCTATGTACCATGAAGCCATCAATTTTGTCTTTTTTTTCTGTGTGCTTTAATCCCTGTGCCAGGTGGCCATCAAAGCCTCCACAATCAGACCTGGCAGAGGTATCTCCCATATGAGGGATGTATCAGAAGAGAGTGAGCCATCCAGAGAGAAACAGGAGTTATGATGGTTCTTTGTGCCCCTGCCAACATCCATGGAACTTGCTGCTGTCACACATCCTCATCCCATGACCCAGGCAAGTCTGGCTTTACCCCCAAGAGTAGGGCTCTATGATATCCTTTCTAGTTTGCTCCTAGGCTGAAAACTACATGATACATAACTCACTAGCAGTGTCATTATATGTAAAATGAGAGCTATGGGGACATTTCAATTATGGCCTTAACCCCATCCAGTGCTGACTGATGTGGGCACACGTAACACTGCAGTAATACCCTATGGTCTACCTCTGATGTAGGTGTTATGACACCTACTGAACCAACACAGATCGTCAAGCCCACTTCCCTAGTTGAAGGCCACCTCTTTCATGCACTCAGTCAACTGGGACACCATCTCCCTGCTCCCAGTAAAGCAATCTGAAAGGCCAATCATTTCCCAGCCTCCCTCACATGGCTTTTGTAGTTTCTGAGCTGCTACTTGATCTCAAGTCACCTGTATTGTAGTCAAGGCTTTATCCCTGTATGCCACAGATCTGGAGGCATCAGTTCTGAATTTTTAATTTAGAACTTTTATTTCACCATATCTTATTTTTTCAAATGTATTACCATTTAATAATGTCAAAAATGACAAAGAGTGTGCAGTATTTTTTAGCTATTTTTCTGCATTATGTGATATTATTATTATTATTATTACTAATACTAATAATAATAATAATTTCTGTTTTGCATATGGAGCTCTAATAGACACATTTGCTTACTCCTCACCAAACAAGTATGGCAGGATGTGCAACATCTACCAGAAAATCATCGATTACCTCAAGTTAACATCTCAATTGATGGACAGTATACAGTTTGGAACTGGATGCGACTCATTTTTTTTTCTTTTAAAGGCATGTGTTATACTGAAGGTAACACAAGAGGTAGTCTTCATTAAATCTTGATGTTAAGTTAGATACCATGTGTTCAGATTATAATTTTACTTTTAGAATTTGGTTTCAGTTCTTTCCATGCAACAGCATAGTGGAGTGTCAGATAGACATTAACATAAACACATAAACCTGATGCATTGGAAAATGCCTGTGGTATTTAAAATGCCTTTGAGTCCCAGTACAATGTTAGCACCCTTTATAACAAGCATCACTGGATTCATGTCCCAGGAGCAATTAAAGCATGAGGTCCAAAATAGGGTGCTAAACTAATAATACCTTTTAAGTTCCTTTCTGCAACAATATACAATGATTTTTGGCTAGATTTTATTATTAAGACAAGTTATTGACTGTCAGTACATAAACAAATTAAATTGCTTATTCTATTAAGGTACTATTTTAATTCTAAAAAGTACAAGATGTTAAATTTATAGGGGAGAATTTTCACTTATTTGACATTATGCATTTTATGAAGACCTTCCCTAGGTGACAGTCTGAGTCCTTTCTACTCACATTTTTCTATATATCTATCTCAAATACACTCACATTTCTTAACACTTTCTTTACCCATTACTGCTAACAACCTTCTGTCCTGATCTCCATCTCTATTACTCCTACCCTTCTTACATCTACTGTTATCACTCACAACTTCTTACACGTTCCTTCTCATATTCATCCATTCATTTCCTCTTGTATACTATAACTTCTGCAACATCACTGATATAGCCTCGTAATGCCTTTCCTATCTCTAAGTCTTAGTCATTATCTGAGTACTAAGCATCTTATATTCACCCATGCTACTACATCAACTATAGTTGTACTACACTGTAATTAGTTTATGTATGTATCGTGTGTGTATATATTCTAAATGTACTGCTAGTTTAAGAACTGTTTCCTCCCTCTGTGCTGTATATACTCAAAATGTGTGCCTTGTGACATGCTATATATTCTGTTTGTGTTTCTTGTGGAGCTTTTCCCCCTGGGCCTCCACTGAAAATGGGCTCTGCTTTGCCCAGTGGACTTTCCTGGTAAACAAATGCCAATAAATACACAAATAAATAAATAATATATGTCAGCAGACTCGCATGCTACATGTGTAGCACATGATCACTTTGTGTTCTGTCACAATCAGTCAAGCCTCATCTGCAGCACTGTTTAGTCTGAATTCATTTTTATTTGTTGACTTTCTTCCAGCACATATAGTTCTGAAACATATGGCTCCATTTATATTAAATACTTCCATAGATAAGTAAGTTTGCTCCTTGATGTAATTCCACAGGTAAAACTTGGATCACTTTGCACTCAATACTTCAGCATTCATAACCTCACTGAATAGCTTACACTGTTTGGACACTTTCAAAACTCCACCACTACAAGAATACTAAGTGGCTTTTTCTCCCTGTTATTTTTACACACCTTAAGAAATATGAAAAATTATAAAAGTTCCCAAGGATTCAATAACATAATCCCTACACTAACTGTATACTGTTCTGAGTGAACAGACAACACAGGCATAACTCACACCTTCTTCCTCCTAATTTTAGTTTTCCTACTGATATTCTTGCAGCTTTAAATACTTACAGGAATTGATAAAGCTTATCACAAAGTGTAGACTACATGTACACTTAGTGTAGTCTTTCTGAGTGACTAGAAAGCACAAAAAATGTGATAAGAATGTGCTTGAATACTTATCATGTACACTTAGTGCAGGCTTTATTGAATCTGGGCCCTTGTCTCTAGATGATTGCCACTGCTGAAGTGTCATCCCGACCCCATGTGCAAAAATGGGATAAAGGGGTTGTGGATGGATGGATGGATTGGTACATGGAAATGTACTATATTGACAGATAAGGACCATGTAACCCATCTAGTCCTTTCCTTCCCCATTCCTTGTTGCAGTCCAAATCCTATATAGGCTGCAGCTGTCCTACATTCCACATCTTCAGGGCACTTTACATATGAAATACTTGAGCATCTTCTCAAACATATAATTTCTGCTTGGAGGCTATGTTCATTGTCATCACCATTATGCTTAAAAATCATTAAAAGAAATATTGAGTTTTCTGTCATCTAACATCTTGATCCTTTATTTTTACAGTTTGCATCACAGCATGCTTTTTACTTGTTAGTTATTTATCCCAGTCATTTTTATGCATATGAACAAATTCAGTATTCCACTATATAACTTTGGAGGCTGCAAGGTTACTTGCAAGTATTTAGACTATTAAAATGCATACATCAGGACTTCAACTTGTTAACTGTAGGATACGAAATATAAGACCTGTAGCTTTTCTTGGGCCAGAAAGTTAATTGGCTATAAAAGAATAATTAGAAAATTCTTTAAGAAGATGTAACCGAGAGAGGGTAAACAATCTCATTAGTATGTAAACATGAAATCCTTCTTGAGTGGAGCCGTGATTTCTGTATGAAAAAGATATTTATCACACAGCTGAATGAACAGACAGAAGACAAAACTACTTGAAGCATTTGAAATGGAGACCATGGGTTTTCTTCTGTGCAGTTTTGTCTCTGTCTGAAAATTCACATAGTTTAGCTTAAGACTGAAAAGTTTTTTTAGTTCAGGATGACTGTCTGGAGTTAGTTGTTTTTCATTTTTATATTCTGTATGTTCAGAAAATTATTTTCCATTTCCATGTGCAAGTCCATACCTCTGTGTTTATTTAACTATTAACTGTGTTGCTTAACTTGGTCTTTTCTAGGTTTATAGGTTCATAGGTGTGTACTAGGCTAATGGCCCTGGAGCCTTTACAAGCCTAGCCTATAAGATTACCCTAGCATCGTGCCAGCCAACGTTAGTTCCCAGTGCCTCTGTCTAGTAGAGCCACTGGAGTGATCCCTGGGGTGAATTTTCTATTTCCCATTTACTCATCAAGATTTCTCTTGAAGAGGGGCATTGAGGTGCTCCATTTGACATGCATTGGAAGTCTATTCCCATAGCATGGGCAGTCTCTAAGTTATGAACCTGTCCCTTCAGCATGTTCTGTTGCTTGTGGTAATGAGGTAGAGGTCTCTGAAGTGTGTGGTGTGGAGGGATTGGGATTTCTTTAGATGTAGCATTTCTAACAGAGCAGGGTCAGACATGGCTTTGTAAATCAAGCAGAGATGACCTCTAAGTAGGCGATATGAGACAGAGAATAGTTGGAGTTTTTTGAGCCTGTCCATATTGGACAAGTGTTTAAGGCCTAGGATCTTCTTTGTGAGGTACTTTTGCTGCCTCTCCAGTTATTGCAGGTGTCTAGTGAGATACATGCCAAATGGGGCATTGTACTTGATGATTGGCCTAATGAGGGAAGAGTAGAGGGAGACAATGACCTCTTTCTTCCTGGATGCAAAACCCTTAGTAATGAAATGTGCCACACAGAAGGACTTTCTGACCACAGTGGCAATGTGGTGGTCAAAAGACAGGTTGCTGTCAACCTGTGTTCCCAGATCTCTTATAACATCTTCTGTGTTCAGTGGAATACCATCCATGTGGTAATTCATGGGTACCAGGTTTTTCCCAAAGGGGATGACAACACATTTTATGGCATTGAGCTTAAGGCAATGGTTCTGACACCAGTCGTTGGTCTCAGTGAGGCCTTTCTGTAGGATGTTAACATCACTTGGGAAGTTAATAATAGCTCCCAACTTGCAATCATCTGCGGACCTTGTCAGCCAGAGTCCCTTTGTCTTGGCCTGGACTTCAGAGAAGTAGATACCAAACAGGAGAGAACCCAGGACGAAACCCTGTCGGACTCTACTCGTGACTTGTTGGCAGTCTGACTTGGAGTCAGCTACTTTCACACTGTGGCTTCTGTCTGTGAACCAGTTTGCAACCCACCTAGTGATATTTGGGTTGATGCCTAGCTTAGTGAGTTTTTCTATGATTCCTGAGTGGAGAATGATATCAAAGGCCTTGGCCAGCTCAAGGTAGGCTGTATGAAGCACCTTGTCTTCATCCACAACTCTGGTGACTGACTCAAAGAAGTCAACCAGGTTGAGTAGGCATGATCTACCCTTCACAAAACCAAACTGTGTGGGATTCAGAGTTTGGAGATTCCCTATATCCTTGTTTATTAGGTCCATGATGATGTGTTCCATAGCTTTGCATATCAGACTCATCAGGCTAATGGGGTGATAGTTCCCAGGGTCTGTAATTGCTCTTCCTTTGTGGAATGGGATGACTGTAGTAGTGCGCCATTTGGTAGGAACAAAGCCTGAAGTGAGGCTGTGATTGAACAGGGTACACAGGTGAGGTGCCAGTTCACTCTGTAGTTCATGTAGAACACAGCCAGGGATATTGTCAGGTCCCATAGAAGCTGTATTCTTGGCCTTGGATAGTGCTGTTTTTACCTGTGCAGCAGTAATATTGGGTGCCTGGAAATCTACTGGTATTGTGATTGGTCCTTTGGGGGGGTAAAGTTGGCAGTATATTGGCAATATCTGTTGGCTTGATATAAGAGGTACCATTGTGCAGTAGCTTAGAGCAAATCTGGGTATTGCCACGGAGATTCTTTACATAACTATAGAAGGCCTTGTGGTTGCCTTTACTATCTGCTGCAATCCTGTTTTCATAGCTAGTTTTAGAGCATTGGATGAGGAATCTCAACTTTTTGTTGAAGCTGATAAGGGAGTTTTTCCATTCTTGGGACTTCACCGTATTCCGCATCAGTTTCCTCATTCTGTTGTAGAGTTTGTTTATGGCAAGAGACCACCAGATTGGCTTCCTTTTTTTTGAAGGAGAGAATCTTGGTTCTATTGGGTATGGCGGGATCCATGTATTTGTGTACATGTTCATACAGTGTATTGGTGTATGACTCGGTAGTCATGCAACAATTCTCCATTTGTATGGGTGCCATGAAGTTAGCCACTTCTGTTTTTAGGAGCCCAGAATTAGCTTTGGAGAAGTTTTTCATGGTGGTTACCTTTGTGGGGAGGTGGATGTGTATTTCCAAGGTGATTAGTTTGTGGTCAGATCTAACCAGGGAGGAGTTGACTATTGGTGTAGAGCAACGATTGCCGATGTTAGTAATGACCAGGTCAAGGATGTTGCTACCTCTAGTGGGGGTAAGAATGAGCTGGTCCAGGGCATTGGAATTAATGAATTCCAGGAAACGTTGGGCAAGTGTATTGGTACATGAGTAGTTTTCCCAGCTAATGGAGGGGTAGTTGAAGTCACCCAGTATGAGAGTGTTAGGTTGGACCCTAATATTCTCCAGGGTGCTTAGGAATATGGAGTGTGAGTCTTGGGACATGGCTGGGGACCTATAGCAGGCTACAACCTGAATTGTTGTCTTACCCAATGCTAGCTGCACCTGGAGTATCTCTGATGTGTTATGTTGGGCTACCAGTCTGGAGGTGGGCACATCCTTTATGAATATGGAAACACCACCCCCTTTGGAGCTTTGGTCCAAGTTCTGGGGCCAAAAGGTGTGGAAGGAGTTATAGCCTGGTAGTGCAGGGGTGCTTTCTGTTGCTTTAAACCAGGTCTCTGTTACAGCACAAATGTCGATGTTCTCCATTTTGAAGAGTGCTTCGAGTGAGTGCATTTTGAGATTTAGACTTCTAACATTGAGCAGCATCACCCTCAGATTGCATTTGTTTGTAGCTGTTATGGGGTAATTTGGTCTTTGGAACACCACCTAAAAAAGGCACTATAGGGGTGGCAAGAACCTTGGCCAGTATCCGGAAGCCCAAGGTTGACAGATGCAGGCCATCTCTGACACAGCATTGACATCTGTCAATCATGTCATCCCAGGCAGACAGATATTGGATCCCCTTAGAATGACACCAGAAACTAATTCAATTGTTGAAATCAATCATTTCCTGCTTGTACTGTGCTATCATTCTGGGTGATGGTAGGATGCTGCTCGGGGCTAGGGTCATACCTGCCTGGGCTACATAATCCTAGAGCACCTCTGTGTGTGCATCATGTGGTGGATCCTGGCATTGGACAGGCAGCTGACTGTTACTTTCTCCTTTTTCAGCCTAGTGAGTGGGACATCAGTGTGCCTCACTATTGAGTCACCTATGACTAGTCTGTTGGGCATGCTGTTTTGCCTTAGGGGCTGTGGTTGAGTGGCACACTGTTTAGGAGAGTTATGTGTCTCATGATTAGTGTTGTGTTGTGGTGGTAAAGTGTGTTTCTGTCTTGGAGGTCTCTGCTGTTTGGGTAAATTTTTATTGAGAACCTCCATGAAGGTGGGTGTGTGGTTTGTGTTTTTATGTGAAGACAGTGCTGGTGTGTGTTCTGGAGGGCTATGTGTTCCATGTGGTGTGGTGCAAGTGGTGACCTTCTCTTCTTGACCAGCTATTCCGGTCTTGGCTAGAGAGTGTGTGGCTTCCAATTTGGATATATAAGTGCATCTCTACCAAGTCTGAGTGTTGGGAGGTAAGAGGAGAGGGTTGTCAATGTACATGAGGCAGTTGCTACATTGCCGCAGGATGCCCAAGTTCACCAGGTTAATAGGAGAAAGCACAGTGAACTGACCTTTAGACATGCCTGGAGAGGTGGGCATTAATAATAAGTTCTGGAGCTGTTTCCTTGTAGAACATTTAGTGCTGGTAGCACTTTGTGTGCTACAAGAATTTCTACAAGAAGTCTGGTAAAGTGCTTGACTAATAAGCTAGTAAAAGTGCAGGAGAGAAAGGAACTAGCAGATCTAAGGAAAAATTGAAGAGCAGACTTTGGCACTACTCAGAAGCTTACAAACAATCCTGGATACAGCAAATCTGTACCTGGACCAGACTAGTTACAGGAAAGGTGGGAAACAAGTGCAAATGAGGGCTTTTAATCCAGAAAGTTGAAAGAGAAGGAAAAAATTGCCCAAACAGCCAATAAACTACAATTTCTGGGCCAGAAACCACTCCTCCTGTGGTAGATAGGCCACCTAATGTTTACCACTCCTACTGATAAGCTATAAGGCTTCCCTCCAACACAGAAAGGCTTGGGGGGCTTAGAAGCTTACAAACAGTCCTGGATACAGCAAATGTTTATCTGGACTAGACTAGTTACAGGAAAGGCAGAAAACAAGTGCAAATGTGGGCTTTTAAACCAGAAAGTTGAAAGAGATGGAAAAACTGCCCAAATGGCCAACAAATTACAATTTCTGGGCTGGGCCAGAAACCATTCCTCTTGTGGTAGATAGGATGCCTAGTGCTTACCACTCTCACTGATAAGCTAGAAGGCTTCCCTCCAACACAGAAAGGCTTGGGGGCTCAGAAGCTTACAAACAGTCCTGGATACAGCAAATCAGTATCTGGACTAGACTACTTACAGAAAAGGGGGGAAACAATCACAAATGCAGGCTTTTAAACCAGAAAGTTGAAAAAGATGGAAAAAAATTGCCCAGATGGCCAATAAACTACAATGTCTGAGCCAGAAACCACTCCTCTTGTGGTAGATAGGCTATCTAGTGCTTACCACTCCCACTGATAAGCTAGAAGGCTTCCCTCCAACATGGAAAGGCTTGGGGGGGGGGGGCTCAGAAGCTTACAAAGAGTCCTGGATACAGCAAATCTGTATCTGGACTAGACTAGTTACAGGAAATACAGAAAACAAGCTTAGAATTTTTTTACAGAAAAACAGCTAAAACAGCACTAAAACAATTCAAGTGCAGTGCAAGTTAGCACATTTGAGTGTGTAGCAATATTAAAGCAAATACAGTTTAAATAAATGCAGTTTATTCAAACTGTATTCTGAACTGAATTTAATTATTGTTTTATTCAACTCTGAACAGTTAAAAAGTGCTAGAACTATATACTTATTAGCTGAGAAGCACACTCAGTCAGAACACAAGGAGATTCTAGCAAAGTTTTTTTTCTCTCTGTATTAGGTAGAATGAGCTAATGACACTAGATTGGGAGGAGTGCCCCAGATTGAATTTACAGTAGGGGAGGGCCACTGCAAAATCACCAAGTATAAGAACAAGACACCAATAAGGGAGAGGGGCGCTGGGGAAGTATTACAGCTAGTAGCTACAGTAGTTGGCAGAATACACTACAGAAATGTTTATCACAGCAGAGAAACAGCCACTAAATGAACATTTTAAACAAATAAAGGAGCAAGGAGACTCTAGAGAATGTTTTTAACTGCAAACAGATCAGTTATACGATACACTCCTTGGCAGGAAATCAGAACAAACAAACAGATGTTTAACAAATGGAGAATATTTCCAGTTCATACCTTACACATAGTGCTCTGTGTTGTCTATCAGCAGAACATGGCTGCCAGATACACAGGAAACTCAACAAACAAACATTTGGAGCATCTGGAGCATTTCTCCCCGGGCCTCCGCTGAAAACAGGATCTGTGGAACCTAGTCGGACATTCCCGGTCAACAAATGTTAAATAAATAAATAAAATAAAATAAATAAAAAACAAAACAACCAGGCCTGGATAACAGCAGGCATCTATCCAGACTATGCTACCTGACAATGGAAAATACAGTTAAAACAGTATAATACAGTACACAAATGCAGTGAAACAGTAAAAAAAAGCTTTATAACAGTACAAAATGTATTAGACTAGCTGTTTAGCACAATTATAAGTGTTAAAAACTGCAATTCAATGAAATAAATGTAAGAAATAACGTATTCTGCTCTAGGAGTCTTAGGGAATTTCTGCTTTGTCCAGTGATAAATCACCACTCTACAGTTTCATTACTTTACTTTTAAAAGTTTGTGGCTGGTCATCTTTTACTTATTTGTAAATTAATAAGAGTATATTTATTGCTAAACACAACAAGGTGCTGGCATTTACCTCTAATCAGTCAAACTGCTTAGTCACACATTACATTTGTGTTTATTATTATTTGCCTTTTAACAAGAGTGCAACAATAAGTGGGAGATCCCCAACCATGATAACGCAGTATGGTTGCAGCTTACCACTGAGACCTAAGACAGAAAACTGTAGGTGTGTGTGTGTGTGTGTGTGTGTGTGTGTGTGTGTGTGTGTGTGTGTGTGAGTGTGTGTGTGTGTGTGTGTGTGTGTGTGTGTGTGTGTGTGTGTGTGTGTGTGTGTGTGTGTGTGTACGTGTCCATGTGTGTGTGTGTGTGTGTGTGTGGGTGTGTGTGTGTGCGTGTGTGTGTGCGTGTGTGCCTGTGTAAAACTCAGAGAGGATGGCAAGACAGGGGTGTAATGAGCTAAGCCAAAGACTCTGCCCTGTGTGGTGTTCAGTCTGAAGCCTAGTCTAGATCTAGATGTGAATATTGTAGTCTGATATCCATGGCAGCAGCACAAATTTCCTGAATATGGACTGAGAGAGGGTGGTGAGACAGGCATCTGAGGAGCTAGACCAAAGGCACTGCTCTGTGTGGTGCTTAGTTTGAAGCCTATTCTTGGATGTGAGTGGTGTAGGCCATATCCATGGCACCAGTGTATATTTCCTGCACTGGGATATTAAATTGGCCTTATTTACCTGCAAAGCAGTTTTGTCACCAAAGGTGTTCATACTCTTGCAGCTATAAAGTAAATATACAGATGTATAGATTGCCCAGAACATATTTTATTTTTTAGTTAGAATTAGTTGAGGAAGCAGGCAAATATAAACTCTGAAGACTATGTCAAGATGTGTGTCACAACTAAGAGTGCAAAACTAATCACATGTCAGTGTTTTCCTAAGAATATTGATATCAGCCATATATGCAGCTGGAATTCAGCCCTCAACATCAGAAAACAGCCTGACAAGGTCACCCCATTGCCAGATGACCATGAAACCCAGATGGCATTAAAAGGACTGGACATAAAGATGAAATGTCTGAAGCCTGAGAAAAACATGAGAATGAAATAACTAGAGGTACAAAAGAGAGTGAGATCAAGCTGAGGGAAGACAGAAGCAGTACCAGCATGAGGGAGGCATGTTAACCCTTCACCAAATACATGTGAGTGCTGGAGAGGGGGAAAGCCAAAACCTAAATGGAAAGGTTAGTACCAAATTATTTCCATAGCTTTAAGAGGGGGATATACTGATAGCTTCATTAAGGCATTTGAAAGTCTATGCGATCAACACCAAATAGATTGGGGCAGTGGGTGAGATTTATTTTAACTCTTCTTTTCATGGGTAAAACAATATACACTGTTTCAAAGTTAAAGGATGTTCATTGCCTGGGTTATGATAAAGAACTTGAAGGAAGTGGGCAAGGAAGTAAATGACCCTGAAGAACAGTAGTAGTTTGAGACTTCCAAGATGTCTGCACACTAAGCAAGAGTTTGATTTCAGCTCTCCCAGTGTAAAATCAGAAAATGGAAAAAAGGGCAATTGAAACTGTCTGGGTACAATTCAGTCAGTAGCTAATAATTACACTGCATGGATGCCAGCAAAGAAGAATTTTGGACATTCCGAAAGAAAATCAACCAGAAAATGTGAAGAGAAAACTTTGGCTGGGAAGCATCCTGCAGCTATTTAGGAAAAAAGTGGTTCAGATTTCAGCTTTGTTACATGAGATGGTTTCTAGTAATTCAGAGGAAAAAATAAAAGAAATGTACTCAGAGGTGTGTAAAATAAATAAAACTTTGAATAAATATAACAATTCAAATAAATGGCTGGAAAAACAGAAGAAGTTTTAACTAGCTATTCAGTTGAGCTGATAAAACTGCTTAAAATAGAGGCTGAAATGAAAAAAAAGACTAGCTGAGCATGGGGTTTCTAAAGAAGAATTATTTCAAAAATTAGGAGTTAGAAGACAGAGCATGCAGACTAAATTATTTTCTGCTATATCACAGAAACTGGAAGGAGCAAACTGTATTAATTTTATGAAAGTACAAATAAGCAACTAGACTGATGCTCCACAACAGGATTTTTTAATTGAAAGTGCACATCATGTGTGCGCTCCAAACCTAGCCATGAGAAAGCAGCCAAGACCAGTATTAGTAAAGAGGCAATCATACCAACAGGAAAAAGTTGATCCTGACAAAAATGCTGCAAAAAAGAAAGTTGTTAAAATTGAAAACAACAAAATCTTTGTGGAAAATTATTACTCACTGTATACCAGACTGAAAAGATGCACATTTGTCCCAGCTGTCAAGGAATGTTAACAGGCACGTATGAAATTCAAGCTGCTATGTCCAGCTGTCTTCATAATATTTTTTTCCTGGAGAATCAAAGACATTGTTTGATGCAGAACAGCCTAAGGAGGAAATAAAAAGGTTTATCTCTGAAAAAGTAGGCCAGCAAGCAGAAAGGGACTCTGCTTCTCATTCTTCTGACAACAAAACTCATAGAGAGATTTTGAAAGTGAAACTTTTCCAGTTTTCTAAAGAAAAATGCTTGAGAGACAGAAAAAAGTATAACATAACTACCTTGGACTTGAACCAGAGTCTGGTGATTGGAGATTTAGATTATTAGGAAGAAGACCAGCAACACTGAAATCATGAGTATGTTTTAAGATGAAGTTAGTACATGTAGAGTGTATTTTATTTTATTTACCATAATCATTTTTATTTATTTACATTGTCATTATATTTATATTGCCATTTTTTTAATATCAGCACACTGGATCTGTTGAAATGCTTAGCTGTTTTTAGCATAGTAGTATGTATATATGGAGTTATTATGACTATGTCTCTTTAAGAGCTCCATTTCCCTTTGAATTTTTGGCGCCAGAAAGGTTATTTAAATGTGAACAGGAAGTACTCCATTTTGGTTCTGAGGAAGTCTGATTTTTAACAAATGAAAGCGCTAAACCTTATTTTCAATAAAAGAATCGTTTTTTATCATTACGAGTGGATTTAGCCTGAATTTTGGTGGAACACTAGTGTTGGCTATACGTGTGTTATACTCTGTTCAAGCTGTGCAGAAGTTATTATATTTTACCAGCTAGCCTTTTTTCCTTCTACAGTCGGTTTCTGGTGTTGGTTGGTTCAGGTTTTGTTTAATGGCATTTTAAAAGGGGAGGAAACACCAGCATCTTGGAAGAGAGCTGTGGTGGCTGTATTATTGAAAGAGAGTAAAGACTCATCAGACCCAACTTCATACAGACTCATTTCAATTTTAAACTGTGATTATAAAGCATCTGTGTCTATACTAGATATGAGAATGGCAAAGGTGTTGCCAAATTTGATAGAAATAGATCAGAGTAGTTTTGTGAAGGGGAGGAAAATATTCGATAACTTTAACAAAACAATGATGAACCAGAGGGAAAAATGTATGAAAATACCACTGTTGTTGGTTGGTCTAGATGCAGAGGAAGCATTTAATAAAATAAACTTGCTATTTTATGAGTAGGTCAATGGAAGCATTTGTATTCCCTGACACTATAGAGTTAATTAGGAGGATATATGAAGGATCAGAGGCAAGAATTAAAGTGGGAGCTGTGTTTGAGCAAAGGATTCAGGAAGAAATGCCCTCTATCCCTTTTTTGTTATTTGCTTTATATTAAGAAACATTGTAAAGAAAAGAAGGGACTCAAATATTCAATGATATAATTGGTATAGTTATCAAGAAAAGTTGTTGTCATTTGCAAATAGTATTATTTTGAACATTATATATTCAGAAAGGGACATTTCAGTGTTGGAGATTATTTTGAGGCAGTTTCATATTTTTTCACGTTAAAAAATTAAGGGTGACAAAACAAGGCCTATAGTAGTACATTAGGTACCCACAAATGAATTGGTTCAGCAATACTCATATTTATGTGGCACAATAAGATGAGATATTTAGATGTATGGATTAAAAAGGATTCTGTTATAGACACTAAAGATATGTGGGAAGAGACTAGCCAAAAGACAATACAAAAACTGAAAAACTAGAAGGTCTTGTTATGGATACAGACAGCAAGATACAAGCAGTGAAACTGTTTTAGTCCCTTCAGTTTTATGTATACGTTTGGCATACTTTTTATCAACCAGAGGAGAAGTTGTAGATGATAATTAATAAAGAGTTCAAGGAATTTATCTGGGAGGGGGAAAGGGTGAGAGTTAAGTTGTATAAACTGATAAGTTGATCAGCCCCGTAGAACAAAGGGGATTAGGATTACCTGATTTGTATGGATATTTTAAAGCTATGCAGTTAAAGCTCATATGTACATAACACAAACCAAAATTTTAAATCAAAGTGGAAAGGGATGATGATAAAGCAGTTGAAGATTTCAACAAATAAGGAGGGATTAGGATTTTGGATTCAGAGCCTCAAGGAGAATAATAACAACCTTACAGAATATTACTTTCATAAAGTTACAGAAAGTATTCAAAGAGCTACGTCAACACAGGACTGACGAAAGGAGATTTTGTCAGTAGGTATGACTGCAAGTAGTTGTACAGAAAACAGGCATGAGAAGGTTGCATTTTACTGCTGAAAACTGGCAAAGAAACTGATATATTGGGAGCAAATAACTATAATGGAACGATGCCAAGCAGAAGTTTGGACTGCTTGTTAGAGATTGTCTTCCCTCCAAGGGATTGATATCAGAGTATAAGCAAAGAGAATGGGATAGGAGAGTTCTAAGTGAAAATGCTGTATCTGGAACAAAAGCTGGTGTTAAAAAAGGATAATTAATAGGGCATAGAGAAATATTGCACAATAACTCAAAGAATCAATTGGAGGAAGTTAGAAAAGATTGGGAAAGAAAAAGATGTCTACTCAATGATCAACAGCTTAATTTCAGCTCTCTCAGTGTGAAAAAAGAAATGGAAAAAATAAGAGCCAATGATGCTGTCACCTTGAGTAAAATGCAGTTACTGGCTAGTAAATACACCACTACCTGGATGACAACAAAAACAATCAACCAGGAAAGGTGAAGAGAAAACAGTGGCTGGGAAGAATAATGCAAATATTCAGCAAAATGCAGTTCAGTCTTCAGCTTTGGTACAAGACATTGCTTCCTGTAATTTACTGGAAAAAAATCAAATGTAGTCTGAAGTAATTGAAATAAATGTAACATTGAAGGTGTATATCAACTCAAATAACAAAACATTGGAAAAAATAGAAGATACTTTACTAGCTATTTAGGTGAATTGATAAAACTGCAAAAATAAAAGGTTGAAACAAAGAAAAGGCTGGATGAGTATAAGACGTCTCAAGAAGAGTTGTTTCAAACAAAATGGTAGAATAAAAATGCAGAGTGTGCACAGAAAACATAAGATGTTTCTGCTGTATCAGAGGAACTGAAAGGAACAGACTGCATTAATTTAATGAAAGCACAAATAAGCAAATGGATTGGTATTCCACACCAAGATTTGTTGATTGAAAGGGCACATCAAGTGTATGCTCCAAACTTGGACTAGAGAAAGCAGCCAATACCTTTATTAGTAAAGATGCAATCATACTCTTACTGCTACTATGATTGCATCTTTATTAGTAAAGATGCAATCATACTAGCAGTAAGAGTTGATCCTGACAAAACTGTGGGAGAAGGGAAAGTATAAGAGACCGCAAAGTGCTTGCGGAAAATGATTATTCACTGCTCACCAGGCAGAAGAGAAGCAAATTTATCTCAGCAATCAGGGAATGTTGAGAGGTAGGTGTGAGACTTAAGGTGCTATATCCAGCTATCTTCAGAATATTTTTCCTAGGGGATCAAATACATTTTCAGATGCACAACAAGGAAGAAATACAAACATTTATCCAACAAAAAGTGAGCCAGCAAATGGAATTGAGCTCTACTTCTCATTTTTCTGACAATAAAGATCATAGAGAGGCATTGCCAGTGAAACCCTTTTTCAATGTTCCAGAGGAAAATACTTTAGATGCAAGAAAAAAAGCACAAGAGTTGACTGGAAGAATCAAGACTACATTGGACTTGAACCAGAGTCTGATACTGGGAAATGGAAATGAACAGGAAGAAGACCAACAAGACTGAAATTAGTGAATAAATGGGAGAGTATAAAGCACTGATCATAAATATGGCTTTGCAAGAAATAAATGGCTGATAAAGACTGAACTTTTGTTGACTTTATTAAGGTTGTGAATCGACTATAAGGCAAATACCCCACTTTGTCATTAATGTTTAGAAGGACACTAACAGGGGGAAAGTAACTGTAAGTAAAATATTTTTGTTCTTATTAATATCTGTTTAAAACTGTTCATGATATAAACTGCATGTTATATATAGTAAAACAGTTTTGTGTAGAGTATAGTAAGAGTATTCTAAATGTGTGGGAGTATTTTCAGTGACTGTTTTATGTGTTAAAGATATTAAAGTAAACAGATACTTTTTAGTTTTAAGAAATAAATATAGGCTTTGCAGTAGAACAAGAAAGGAAAGGCTGGACAAAAGCAAGCTTAATGATAATATTATGTGATCCTGGACTGATGGGGTGGGGTGGGGTGTAAAAGTGCTCTGATTATATTATATGTAGAATTACATTTTTTCTTATTTTTGTAAGGGTAAATGTATAGATCAATGCTCATAGCTTAAGCTATGAATTAGTGTTTTGTAACAAGTAGGCTTAAAAATAAAGCAAAATGCTAAAAGACATGGAATATGCCAAGTCTCTTACATCTGCGGAGATATTAACTTGTCATTTTTCCATTAGCAAATGTACAGCATGAATCAATAAGCCTGCAGCTGAAGGCAGTTGTTCATTCTGTTTTGAGTAAAATTTACAAAGATTAATTGCTAACTACTTTTACTTGGAGACCAATTATCTGCAGGTGCAAGCAATTAACCTTGAGCATTCATTCCTGAGGGAACTGCAAAATGTAAAGGTACAATGTCAAGCAGTTCAGAGAAAATTAAAGTTTGAAATTATGGGAAGTTAATAAGAGGTAGCAGCCTTACCTCATTCAAGCTTTGCATTGTTCCAATTAACAGCTATAACTCCTTATGGTGTCCAGACATTTTTGAGTCTGTTTTCCTTACCTAAGTGAGTCACCAATTAATAGTAGGCAGTAGTAAAAAATGCAAAGTGCCAAGACTATTAATTGCAGATGTTCTACAGTGGAGAAATTAACCACTGATTTCTCCTTAGTATTCATATTTTCATATTTGCATTTCATATTTTTAAAACTGTGAGATCTACATGTTACTGAGGTACACAGTGTAAAACACCATCTGATGAAGTTTTGTGGTGAAACAAAAAGTAAGTACTTATCTTATTTTAAATAATAATTTGTATTAAAGAGGTTTTTAATGGTACTATCCATTATTCAGCATTTTCTGGAGATTTACATCTTGGTCTTCTGACCAGACTGGGGTTTGTAAGGAGTTAAACTTTTGTGGCATTTACTTCAGTTTAAAGTTTAAATCTGGTAAGCAAAAGTAAGTTGACAAAATATCTCTAGGTTGTACAATTTCCAAGATATGACAATTAGTTTGCGAAACATCAGAGACAAATATCATTCTGGATTTGTATGTATATTAATATATTAACTGCATTGACAACTCCAAAGAACAAAGTAAAAGTGAAAAAGCAGCAAACTCAAGACCAGGAATGAACCAGACCACAAAACTTATAAGCTTTTGTTCGTTTAATAAAACACCACGAACTTCATCAGAATAAATACAGAAACTTGAAACCACCCTTTAAATACTTGTCATGTGCAAAAAATCATCCAATGACAAAATGCTTCAAATAAATTATTTAAATAGCCATTATGATGTCATGAAAATTTAAAAATACAGTACAGAATTTTTAACATTCCATATATATAAAAATACGAAAATGTATATATATATATATATATATATATATATATATATATATATATATAGTCAATAATAACAAACTACTAACCAGTGTTTCATCAAATAAAGACCATTTTATGAAGGGAATATGAATGTAGGGAAGCTAAATGGCAGATAGCTTTAAGAGCGGGCTACCCTCCAAGACTAAATGAAACTATTAACATTGTGTTTTCTTCAGTTACAAAGGTTTTGCTGTAGTACTTCATAAAATGGGATTTATTTGTTATTATTGACTATTTTATATATATATATATATATATATATATATATATATATATATATATATATACATTTTCGTATTTATATATATATATATATATATATATATATATATATATATATATACAAGGTTAAAAATTCTGTAGTGTATTTTTAAATTTTCATGACATCATAATGAATCCAACAAACAAATAACGAGAAACCAAAACTGCTAAAATGCGGACTGCACACAATAAGAGAATGCTGATAAAAACACAACTTAAATGTTGCGAAGCCAAGTACAAGTAATGATAAAATCCAAATAATAGTGAGCGCTTTCGGCAAGTTAAAATAACTCACCTTCATCAGACATACAACGAGACTAGGTCAGGATATCTTATACTTAACAATTAAAAACAGCAAGCCAATCATATTGAAATGCATTTGCTAATAAGAAAAACTCCATAGCAACCTTAAGAGAGTATTACTTCTAAATGCAGCTTAAAGACAGATCAATCAACATCAGCGGTTACTGTGAAATGATACAATAAATATAACAACACCATGACAGCTGGCTACATACATTTCGAGTTAAAGCACAAAAGTGGCGTGTAACCTTAAACATTAAAAAATGCTATATATAGCAAATAAGCACGGCATACTCATGTGCTAAATAACAAATTCATGAGTTGTTATTGTATCAAATAAACACCTGATTCGGTGTCTTGACTGAGTTATAAAAACTACAAATCAGTTAGTTTATTAGAGCGCCAGTGCGCTTTACTTATATTGCAAGTATCATATATTTTCATCCCAATAAATTGATGCATAGATCAAAATAAACATAGGCATCCAAACTACTACACGGCTAGAACTAACACCCTGAGCAATCTAAAAAACGACAGCCCATACTCTTGGTTTTCTGCTACAATATGTTGCTAAATCGAGAAAATACAAGAAAATATATACAAATGGCAGTCGAAGCTGTATAACCCCTAAAATGAGCCCAATCCAAAATTGAATAACAAGTCCGACTCGTATGGGACCCGCTTGATATTACAACATTAGAAAAATAATGATAGAAACTGTAATGGCGTGTTGGCCTGAAATGCCCTAGACATGTTGATTTTATTAATGGACCATCAATATGTCCATAGACTAGGTGGCCAAGCATGATTAAATGTGTAGATCAACCAAATTAAACTAAAGTTGCTACAAAAAATGCTAAAATGCACTAGTATATCAGGTTTTCTACCTATTATGAGATAGCCATTTTAGAACGCATTTAATTGACAGTCCCTCATTAATACCAGGGAATATATGAGCCCTGGTCCTAATCTGCCATAACAGTTCGTCAATTTCTAAGCGGATTTGCCATGGGCCACCCCTTATATCCATTTCCCTCTGTTGTAATACGAGAAATTGAAAAGAATGTCCTGTGTACTCTAAGCAGTTTCTAGCTAAAGCGTTGTTAACATCTTCTTTGATGATAGCATATTGATGTTCATAGATTCTGCTTTTTAGCTTTCTCTCGGTTTTACCAATAAAGAACGCGTTGCAGAGATTACAAAGTGCTACATAAGTCACCGCCTTGGACTCACAATTGTGATGTCCAGTGCACCTATACTCCTTGCCATTGATGTTAAACTTATTCACTACTCTAATATATTTACATTGGGAGCATGCCCCACACCTAAACATACCATTAGGTCTGTTAGGTCTATGGAATGATCTTCTTT
Organism: Protopterus annectens; assembly: GCF_019279795.1. Taxonomy (NCBI): domain Eukaryota; kingdom Metazoa; phylum Chordata; order Ceratodontiformes; family Protopteridae; genus Protopterus; species Protopterus annectens. Next base: position 784,104,039 of record NC_056731.1, on the reverse strand, counting down.
CCAAAATACTTTTCATATTGTCACCTCTTCTATAGGTAATCCTGGGGTAATCTCCCAAGAGGGGACAAAGAGATCTGTCATGCTTAATAATTTCCCAGTTTTTATTGATAACTTCTTTGATTTTCAAAGAATCGAGGGAATAAGTGTGTAAAAAGCTAATATTGAACCTACTCGTGTCAATGTCTTTGTTATGGAAAGAAGTTGTGCTGATTTGGGATGATATGGGGTCATCACAAGGCGTTAGATTATCATTCAAATGCCCCGAAAGTAGGGGGAAAAAGTGACCTAAGTCACGTTTATGAATAACCTCTGCTACCACTTTAGAAACAAGAGGCCGCGGGTAGCCTCTTGCTAGGAACATGTCAGTAAGGTTGTTACATTCTGCAATGAAGTCATCTGAATCTGTTACCATACGGGCAGCTCTTACAATCTGCCCTTTAATAACAGCTTTCTTTTGATGATATGGGTGGTTACTTGAGAAGTGTAAAAAAGCATTAGAATATGTTGGTTTTCTATATATCCGACTTTTAAATCTTTGGTTGACTCTATCCTTGATTAACAAAATATCAAGGTAGTTAATCTCTGAATCTTCTATGTTGTATGTAAATTCTAGAAAATCTGTTGTTTTTGTGATTCTGTCAATGAATGTCGGAATCAACTCTCTTTCACCACCCCAAATACAAAAAATGTCATCCTGGTAACGAGTATACCAGGTGACATATTGTAAGAAAAATTCATCCTTGAATAGATAGGTAGACTCCCAATAAGCAAGCACAGCATTAGCGAAAGTTCCTCCACAGGGCGAGCCCATGGCTACGCCCGAGGTTTGTAAATAGAACATCCTTTCAAAAATAAAGAAATTGTTAGATAAAACAATTTCTAACAGAGTCTCTATCAAATTGATGGTATCATGTTCAGCATTTTTTGCCAACATGAAGTCCCTCACCCAAGCCAAGCCAATATTTTGAGGGATGACAGTGTATAAATCCCTGATATCTACAGTGAGAAGCAACATGTTATCATTATAAGTAAGCTTGTTGATGTCTGTTAAGAAAGACCACAAGTCTTTACAAATGTGGTTCTCACTGTCGACCAAAGGTTTCAAAATACTGTCCACATATTTTGCACATGCTTGGGTGATAGAACCCCTCCCATCTATGATAGGTCTAAATGGGGGCGCAACCAATCTTTTGTGTAATTTAGGTGTTCCAAAAAATGCTGGAATTCTTGGGGCCGGCATGGTCAAGTATTTAAAAGTGTCCATGTCGATGTAACCCTCCAAGAACAAGTCATTAAGCATGTTATTGATTTTCCTATAAGCCCCATTTATCTCATTCAGGGATGATGTTTTATAGGCAGGCGAATCAAGGTGTTGAGCCATGTATTCGACGTATTTGTAATGATCCATGAAAACAATACCCCCACCTTTATCTGGTTTCATAGCTCTAATGTGACAATCTTGTATTAAATGAATAAAATCCTTCTCCAAAGGGGCAATATTGGAAGGATTCTTCTGTTTGTTATACATAATTTGGTTCTTAATAGCCCACATGTCCATCTTGCACATTTTTTCAAAAGTTTGCAAGGTAGGATGTAAAGGTGGGTTATAGGAACTAGCTACCCTAAGTAGACTAAGTGCAGATGAATCATTACCCATGAGACAATTTAAGTTAAGTTTACGTATGAATACCTTCAAGTCAATGATTAACCTGCCTATATCCATGGAGCGCCCTGGCACAAAAGAAAAGTCCTTAGCTAGAAAGTCAATAGTGTCCTGTGATATAACCAAAGAGGTATAATTATACACAGTAAAGTCACCATTAGAACTTTTGTAGAGTATTGGATATGCACCAATATTCAGCGAGTCTATCACCTCCTGCGCCCCCATCTCCTGTTCCTCGAATTGCTCTGAGGTTGGACTCGTGGGCGGTTGTTCCCCCGGTGATTGTTCACCAGTTGAAAATCCTGATTATTATTATTGTTCTGAAAATCGGGGTAATCAGTTGCTGGAGGAGTCGGCTCACCCCCTACAGTAGGGAGATTTGTGATGTTATTGTTATTGTTGTTAAGTCTAGGACTCCTTCTAACAACAGGTCTACCGTTGCCATTGTTGTTACTGGTATTTTCTATGTTAATCTGGAAAGGCTGAATATAGTTAGGATCAGCTACCAAATTATCAGCAGGATTGTTAGTTAGACTCTGTACAAGTCTGGGATAAGCACATTTATTTGCATAATCCTTGATATCCCTGGCCAATTTCTTTTCTTGTTAGAAATCAGTTTGTCCATAGTAGCGTCGATGCTAGCGAAAATCCTACAATATTCGTATTTATATCTGGGGAACTCAACATCTGATTTAATGTCTGTTTCAAGTATTTCAAGTTCTAATTTTAGTTTACAGATGTCAGCAGTATAAAACCCAATTAGGGCTTGCAGAAACTCAAACCCTTGTCTGTCAAAGAGCTCAATCAGTTCTTGATAGAAGGGAGAAGCTTCTGTTAGTCCAGCCGGGAAACGCTATTGGCGTAATCCTTTGGGAATGACCTTGTTTTTAATGCATTCCTGTAAATATGATGTCTCCAATTGTAATTTCTTGCATTTAAACAATTTGACATCAAAAAGATCGATTTTAATGTCCAAGTTCTGGTTCTCCACAACAAGAGACTCCGAGTTGTTGTCTTCTATATTATTACTAATTGTAAAAAAACTGTTGTTGTCCAAGAAATTATTTATTGCAGGGATCCCATCAGAATGACGAGTACCAGTCCCATTCCTTCTTGTTTGTACTACAGGTTGGACTGAATCCCTTAGAGATTGATTAATAGAAGGTAAAGGAAACTGCTGTGAGCCTGCAGTCACCGCTGCACGGCCACTTACCTCAGAAGGAGGAATATAATTAGGCGCAGGACAAGGTGAACGCTGGCCGTTAGGAATGGTTCCTTCACTAAAATCTGTTGCAGGCAAGTTCCTGTCGTTATGATGAACGCCAGCTGGTACAGCCGAATTAGAAAAAGCGTCCACCTTTTGTGTAAGTGCGTCGACTCTATGGAGCAGTGCCTCAATAAGCAATGTAAGATTAGTTGGTTGAGAATCGTTGCTGCTGTTGCCCAAGTCTCGTTGTGTGAAAATAGAAGGTGAACCAGCATCTCCGGTGTCGTCCGCCATGAAGACACGAATCCAACAAACAAATAACGAGAAACCAAAACTGCTAAAATGCGGACTGCACACAATAAGAGAATGCTGATAAAAACACAACTTAAATGTTGCGAAGAACCAGAACTTGGACATTAAAATCGATCTTTTTGATGTCAAATTGTTTAAATGCAAGAAATTGCAATTGGAGACATCATATTTACAGGAATGCATTAAAAACAAGGTCATTCCCAAAGGATTACGCCAATGGCGTTTCCCGGCTGGACTAACAGAAGCTTCTCCCTTCTATCAAGAACTGATTGAGCTCTTTGACAGACAAGGGTTTGAGTTTCTGCAAGCCCTAATTGGGTTTTATACTGCTGACATCTGTAAACTAAAATTAGAACTTGAAATACTTGAAACAGACATTAAATCAGATGTTGAGTTCCCCAGATATAAATACGAATATTGTAGGATTTTCGCTAGCATCGACGCTACTATGGACAAACTGATTTCTAACAAGAAAAAGAAATTGGCCAGGGATATCAAGGATTATGCAAATAAATGTGCTTATCCCAGACTTGTACAGAGTCTAACTAACAATCCTGCTGATAATTTGGTAGCTGATCCTAACTATATTCAGCCTTTCCAGATTAACATAGAAAATACCAGTAACAACAATGGCAACGGTAGACCTGTTGTTAGAAGGAGTCCTAGACTTAACAACAATAACAATAACATCACAAATCTCCCTACTGTAGGGGGTGAGCCGACTCCTCCAGCAACTGATTACCCCGATTTTCAGAACAATAATAATAATCAGGATTTTCAACTGGTGAACAATCACCGGGGGAACAACCGCCCACGAGTCCAACCTCAGAGCAATTCGAGGAACAAGAGACGGGGGCGCAGGAGGTGATAGACTCGCTGAATATTGGTGCATATCCAATACTCTACAAAAGTTCTAATGGTGACTTTACTGTGTATAATTATACCTCTTTGGTTATATCACAGGACACTATTGACTTTCTAGCTAAGGACTTTTCTTTTGTGCCAGGGCGCTCCATGGATATAGGCAGGTTAATCATTGACTTGAAGGTATTCATACGTAAACTTAACTTAAATTGTCTCATGGGTAATGATTCATCTGCACTTAGTCTACTTAGGGTAGCTAGTTCCTATAACCCACCTTTACATCCTACCTTGCAAACTTTTGAAAAAATGTGCGAGATGGACATGTGGGCTATTAAGAACCAAATTATGTATAACAAACAGAAGAATCCTTCCAATATTGCCCCTTTGGAGAAGGATTTTATTCATTTAATACAAGATTATCACATTAGAGCTATGAAACCAGATAAAGGTGGGGGTATTGTTTTCATGGATCATTACAAATACGTCAAATACATGGCTCAACACCTTGATTCGCCTGCCTATAAAACATCATCCCTGAATGAGATAAATGGGGCTTATAGGAAAAGCAATAACATGCTTAATGACTTGTTCTTGGAGGGTTACATCGACATGGACACTTTTAAATACTTGACCATGCCGGCCCCAAGAATTCCAGCATTTTTTGGAACACCTAAATTACACAAAAGATTGGTTGCGCCCCCATTTAGACCTATCATAGATGGGAGGGGTTCTATCACCCAAGCATGTGCAAAATATGTGGACAGTATTTTGAAACCTTTGGTCGACAGTGAGAACCACATTTGTAAAGACTCGTGGTCTTTCTTAACAGACATCAACAAGCTTACTTATAATGATAACATGTTGCTTCTCACTGTAGATATCAGGGATTTATACACTGTCATCCCTCAAAATATTGGCTTGGCTTGGGTGAGGGACTTCATGTTGGCAAAAAATGCTGAACATGATACCATCAATTTGATAGAGACTCTGTTAGAAATTGTTTTATCTAACAATTTCTTTATTTTTGAAGGGATGTTCTATTTACAAACCTCGGGCGTAGCCATGGGCTTGCCCTGTGGAGGAACTTTCGCTAATGCTGTGCTTGCTTATTGGGAGTCTACCTATCTATTCAAGGATGAATTTTTCTTACAATATGTCACCTGGTATACTCGTTACCAGGATGACATTTTTTGTATTTGGGGTGGTGAAAGAGAGTTGATTCCGACATTCATTGACAGAATCACAAAAACAACAGATTTTCTAGAATTTACATACAACATAGAAGATTCAGAGATTAACTACCTTGATATTTTGTTAATCAAGGATAGAGTCAACCAAAGATTTAAAAGTCGGATATATAGAAAACCAACATATTCTAATGCTTTTTTACACTTCTCAAGTAACCACCCATATCATCAAAAGAAAGCTGTTATTAAAGGGCAGATTGTAAGAGCTGCCCGTATGGTAACAGATTCAGATGACTTCATTGCAGAATGTAACAACCTTACTGACATGTTCCTAGCAAGAGGCTACCCGCGGCCTCTTGTTTCTAAAGTGGTAGCAGAGGTTATTCATAAACGTGACTTAGGTCACTTTTTCCCCCTACTTTCGGGGCATTTGAATGATAATCTAATGCCTTGTGATGACCCCATATCATCCCAAATTAGCACAACTTCTTTCCATAACAAAGACATTGACACGAGTAGGTTCAATATTAGCTTTTTACACACTTATTCCCTCGATTCTTTGAAAATCAAAGAAGTTATCAATAAAAACTGGGAAATTATTAAGCATGACAGATCTCTTTGTCCCCTCTTGGGAGATTACCCCAGGATTACCTATAGAAGAGGCGACAATATGAAAAGTATTCTGGAAAGAAGATCATTCCATAGACCTAACAGACCTAATGGTATGTTTAGGTGTGGGGCATGCTCCCAATGTAAATATATTAGAGTAGTGAATAAGTTTAACATCAATGGCAAGGAGTATAGGTGCACTGGACATCACAATTGTGAGTCCAAGGCGGTGACTTATGTAGCACTTTGTAATCTCTGCAACGCGTTCTATATCGGTAAAACCGAGAGAAAGCTAAAAAGCAGAATCTATGAACATCAATATGCTATCATCAAAGAAAATGTTAACAACGCTTTAGCTAGACACTGCTTAGAGTACACAGGACATTCTTTTCAATTTCTCGTATTACAACAGAGGGAAATGGATAGAAGGGGTGGCCCATGGCAAATCCGCTTAGAAATTGACGAACTGTTATGGCAGATTAGGACCAGGGCTCATATATTCCCTGGTATTAATGAGGGACTGTCAATTAAATGCGTTCTAAAAAGGCTATCTCATAATAGGTAGAAAACCTGATATACTAGTGCATTTTAGCATTTTTTGTAGCAACTTTAGTTTAATTTGGTTGATCTACACATTTAATCATGCTTGGCCACCTAGTCTATGGACATATTGATGGTCCATTAATAAAATCAACATGTCTAGGGCATTTCAGGCCAACACGCCATTACAGTTTCTATCATTATTTTTCTAATGTTGTAATATCAAGCGGGTCCCATACGAGTCGGACTTGTTATTCAATTTTGGATTGGGCTCATTTTAGGGGTTATACAGCTTCGACTGCCATTTGTATATATTTTCTTGTATTTTCTCGATTTAGCAACATATTGTAGCAGAAAACCAAGAGTATGGGCTGTCGTTTTTTAGATCGCTCAGGGTGTTAGTTCTAGCCATGTAGTAGTTTGGATGCCTATGTTTATTTTGATCTATGCATCAATTTATTGGGATGAAAATATATGATACTTGCAATATAAGTAAAGCGCACTGGCGCTCTAATAAACTAACTGATTTGTAGTTTTTATAACTCAGTCAAGACACCGAATCAGGTGTTTATTTGATACAATAACAACTCATGAATTTGTTATTTAGCACATGAGTATGCCGTGCTTATTTGCTATATATAGCATTTTTTAATGTTTAAGGTTACACGCCACTTTTGTGCTTTAACTTTCGAAATGTATGTAGCCAGCTGTCATGGTGTTGTTATATTTATTGTATCATTTCACAGTAACCGCTGATGTTGATTGATCTGTCTTTAAGCTGCATTTAGAAGTAATACTCTCTTAAGGTTGCTATGGAGTTTTTCTTATTAGCAAATGCATTTCAATATGATTGGCTTGCTGTTTTTAATTGTTAAGTATAAGATATCCTGACCTAGTCTCGTTGTATGTCTGATGAAGGCGAGTTATTTTAACTTGCCGAAAGCGCTCACTATTATTTGGATTTTATCATTACTTGTACTTGGCTTCGCAACATTTAAGTTGTGTTTTTATCAACATTCTCTTATTGTGTGCAGTGCGCATTTTAGCAGTTTTGGCATGACATCATAATGGCTATTTAAATAATTTATGTGAAGCATTTTGTCATTGGATGATTTTTTGCATATGGCAAATATTTAAAGGGTGGTTTCAAGTTTTTGTATTTATTCTGATGAAGTTTGTGGTGTTTTATTAAACGAACGAAAGCTTATAAGTTTTGTGGTCCGGTTCCTTTCTGGTCTTCAGTTTGCTGCTTTTTTACTTATATTAACTGCATTGATGTAATGACTGCAACAATACTGCCTATTATCAAGGTAATGAAGACACTGAACTGTTAACATGCTGTTTGTACTGCATTTTTAGCTTTTATTTTTGACAAAATATTTACATTTTTTGTGTTATACATTTTAAGTTGATTTCCCAGAGAATGCTTTGGAATGTAAGGATGTGTGACATTCCACATTACATAGATGTTAATGTGTTGATGTGTTAATGCGTTTAATAGAACAATGTACAATTTAGTTTTATTTAAGGATAGATAGTGCATATTTTCTTAAGGCTAAAAGTTAATGTTTTCTGAAAGCATACAAGATGGTTTTTTTTCAAATCTAGGAGGGGAATATAGATAAGAAAAGAATGGACAGCTATCAGTTTAAATGCAAATACAGGCTGCAGAATGTGCTCTAGCATGGGTAACCTTAATTTATGGTTAGGCAATACCTGTGGGTGCAGCTGTCAATTTGGGGCAATTATTCTTATCTAGGAGGTTAGACTTCATTTTCTGAAGATGTACATAGTTTTGTGTGTTTGTCCTAAGTTAATTGATAATAGAAGTATTTTGAAAATATATTTATTTTTTTATATTTGAGGGTTTTCATTGAAACAAAAAGCCTTGAAAAAATGTGACATAGGTTCAAATGGAGATGAGAAGAAACAGCTGCATAAAACATCATGTCTCACACTGACAGACTGCGAAATAAACATTAGTGTGTGCATGTAACATGAAAGTTGGAAATACACATTCAAAAAAAACTATCATGTATACTAGGTGGGAACAATAGCATTTTATCATAATGGCTATGCTATCCATGTTATCTTATAATGTAAATAGCATTACAGGTACAGGCAAAAATGGAAAAAGTATTGAATTGAATAGCAAATGCAGAGTGCAAATAGCAATGCTATAGGAGACATATTTTGAAAAAAAATGTGCATGCCAATTTGACAAAGAAAGGATTTCAGGATGGGTATCCCACAGAATATCAGGGGCAAAAGAAAATGGGAACAATTACACTAATTACTAGAGGGACTCCAACAGTGATATAAGAGGAAAAAAGAAAATAATAGTAAATTTGTGATAGTAAGGGGCTTTTGGCAAGGGAGGAGGATTATGCTGACATGTATTAATATTCCAACAAAAACTGCTATTATGGAGCTAAAGAAAATTTGAGGGGAAATAATCAGCTTTCAGCAGAGAATATTACTTTTATGTAGGGACTGGAACTTGATTTGGAATAGTGATGATGTGTCAGGGGACGTAAGGGAAAATATAACAAACAAGGATAGATTTCTGAAGGAATTTCTGAAAATATTTGGTATAGAAGATGTGGTAGTAGAAACATGGACAGAATTTACATATCATTCCCTGAGGTACAATAAATAGGCTAGACAATATACAAACTATATTTCACAGGAATATATGCATTTAATTGAAAGCTTTGACATACATTCAATAACTATTTCAGATCATGCACCAATACAAACTAAGATAAAAATGCAGGGTAGTGATGTAAAAATGAGACACTGGTGCTTTCCCATCTACCTGTTAAAAAAGAGAGGAATTTAAGGAATGTTTAGTGGAAATTATTCAAGAGTTATTAGGAAAGATGGAAACATCATCAAAAGTTATGACTAGTGAGTGGGATAAAATGAAAATAGAGTTTAAAGTCAGGGTAGATATAAAAGAGAAAGAGATATGGCAAAGTATTGAAGAATAAGGGTAATCTCGCAGAACAAGAAGAGGTATAAATGCAGAGTGCTAAAGAGAAAATAAGAGAATCCCAAATAATATGTATGAGTTTAGAAGGAGTGCTATTAAACAACAATTTTTTGATAATAATTCCAGGGCACATAAACTTGTAGCAGAACAACTTCAGCAGCAAAAAGTAGAAAAGGTTGTCACCAAACATAGGGAACTTATAATAAGAAAAATAACCAGAGATTGTGCAGAGATGTTATAGATAACTTTGAAATGTTATGAAAATTTGCATAAAGTAAAGACGTGGAAATCAAGAAAGAGTACAAATAGAAATATTTATGGAAGACTAAGTTATGCCAAGGTTAGAGTTAGATGAGGCTCAACAACTAACAGATAAGATAGGAGGAGATGAGATTAAAATTGTAATGTATAATCAATCTTTAGGAAAGTATCCAGGAACAAATGGTACTCCTGTGTAAGTTTGGAATTTTGGAGGGAAGGAAATAATAAAGATATGGAAAAGTTTGTTTAACAGTATTTTAAAAGGAGGGGAAGTACCAACATCTTGGAAGGAAGTTACGGTGGCTGTATTACCTAAGGACGGTAATGGTCCATCAGCCTCAGCTTCCTATAGTCCCATTACAATTTTAAAGCATGATTATAAAGTATTTATGTCTATACTCGCAAAAAGTATGGAAAAGGTGTTGCCAAAATTGATAACTATGGATCAGTGTGGTTTTGTTAAGAGGAGGAAAACTTTTGCCAACATTAATAGAGCAATAATGATCCAGAAGGAAACAGAATGTAAGAAAATACTGCTGTTGATGGTGTGTCTCAATGCAGGGAAAGCATTCAACAGAGTAAGCTGGGATTTTATCAGTAGGGCAATGGAAACATTTATAGGTTCATAGGTAGGTACTAGGCTAGCTGCCATTGCAAGCCATTTTAAGCCTAGCTACTTTCCCTTTTTTTCACTTGAAATAACCTATCCCATTTTGTTATATATTGGCCTTGCCCACCCCATGGTCAATAATTATATATTACCCCTAATCTGAATAACTGGGATCATATCATAGATAATTTGAGGGGACCCATTCATGCAATAAAGAATTTAGGAGCCACCTCTGTCCAATAGTAGAATATAGGGCAGTCCCGGGGTACATTTTCTGTTTCCTATCAATATATGTAAGTTATATTTAAATACAGACAGGTATAAACTTTGTTTTGTGTGGATGGGGAGTGTGTTCCACAGTAGAGGTATCCTCTGAGACATATACATGTCCCTCCAAACCATTCTGTTGATGTTGCAGAAGAGGCTCAGATCCCAATATTGAGTATTTTAGATGCCATTTCAGTTGATGATGTGCAGTAAATCCATCAGAAATGGATCATAGAATGCCTTGATATCAGACACAGGTCACCTCTTAGCAGCTTGTAAAATCCTGAGAATGGTGGCAGGGCTTTCATTCAGTCCATCTAGGATATATTCTTTCAGTCTTGTATCCTTTCAGTAAGGTTTCTCTGTGTGTGTTCCATTTGTTGCAAATGTCTAGACAGATACATCCCAAAGGGGACATTATATTTAGTGAATGGCCTAAAATGGGCTGAGTAAAGGGGGATGATGACCCCCTATATCTAGCCACAATCCCTTTGTTTATAAGCTGTGCATTATAGACAGACTTTCTTACAACAGTGGATACATGCTGGTTAAAAGTTAAGTCACTGTCCATATATAAACACAATCAACACAAGCAAAACTCAAAGAAATTCTGGAGCTCTCTCAATTCTTTATTAAACCCAGGCTCTAGTAATAATCCTTGCCCAGACCCAAATAAAACACCCATTGAAATTGTTGCAACCTTCAACTCCTACTTTATAGATACTATATCCAATCTAACTGCTACCTTTCCCAAGACCAACTTGTCCACCACAGACTTTGCCACAGCTAACACCAGTACACACCCTATTCCCAACTTTACTCTGTCACCTATACTCACTTTGACTATTAAAACATTGCTATTAAAACTCAAACCATGCACAAATGCCCCTGATAATATACCCGCCAAATACCTGCAAATCTCAGCCAACTCAATTGCTTACCCTATCAGCATACTTCTCAACAGATTTGTCCAAGAATCCTATATGCCCATCATCTGGGAAAAAGCTTATATCCTCCCTCTACACAAGGGAAGCCCCAACATAGACACCATCAACTTATGCCCCATTGCTATCCTATCACCCATCTCTAAGATTCTGGAGAAATGTATTCATTCTCAGCTTCTTCACCATCTGACTCAGAACCACATCTTCTCTCCCACCCAACATAGATTAAGGCCAGGACATAGTACTACCACTGCCCTCATATCCTTCATGGACACTGTCAACTGAGCCCGTGACACTGGTAAAATTGTATCTTCACTATTTCTTGATCTTTTAAAGCTTTTAATACTATATCCCACTCTCTCCTTCTAACAAAACTCTCTAACATAGGTACCTCACCTCAAACTCTAAACAGGTTCACTAATTACGTCACTAACAGGCAACAATCAACTAAATGGCAGAACTCTTACTCCCCTTTCCTAACCACCACCACTGGTGTTCCTCAAGGCTCCATTTTAGGCCCACTTCTGTTTAGCATATTTAACAATAACTTCCACACCACACTCTCTCAAGGCTCAGTCATCCAGTATGCAGATGACTTCACTATCATCTGCACTGCAAACAACTCCTCAGAACTACACCAACTCACCCAAAATGCCCTGACCTCCACTGAAATTTGGATGTCTAATAATCATCTTGCCCTGAACCCCAACAAAACCAAACTAATAATCTTTGCCCCTAAAAAGTCCACACCCCTACAAAAAAGAGAACTTCACCATTCAATCCTTAAATAGTACCACAGTCGACACTGTACCTAGCACAAAACTCCTAGGTGTCATCATAGACAAAAACCTCACATTCAACCTGCACATCCAGTCCAATATCAAAAAGACACATCAAAGGCTTGGCACTCTCTACCAGCACTAACATCTACTCAGTGCATCAGCCTGACTTTCCTTGCCTCTTCTTTTCTCTTACCCTCTCTTTTATATGGTGTCCCCCTCCTCACCAACATTCAGTCCTCTCTAAAGTCCAAACTAGGCTCATGCTACAACACAATTGCTAAGTTTGTAACTAATGCCTCCTACTCATCCCACCACTGCTTATCATTACGCAACCTAAAATGGCTTGAGCTCCCCAACTATCTCACCTTTATCAAGCTACAGGTCACAAACTCATTCACAATACATCCATGTGCCCTGCTCTATCTTCTATACTTACTTTATACCATCCTAGCAGACCACTCAGATCCAACAACCAACTGCTAGTAAATGTAGAAAAACCCAAACTTTCAGCTGGCCAGATGGTTTACTCCTTTACTATCACAAAACTTTGGAAATCCCTCCCCCCAACACTTAAATCCACCCGCTCAGTAACCCTCTTCAAGACATCTCTGAAACAACACCTGTCCTCATCTTGGCTGTGCACATGTGCTAACTCCACATCTCATATAACCTAACTTCAACCATCACAACTATTCTAACCCCCACTCTACTACTCTGGCACCCTCCTTTCACATCCACCTGTCTTTTTACTTACTCTGCCTCTCCAATCTGTCCACTTCCCTCTTCTACTAACCCTCATTGTCCTACCATTGATCCCCTTCTGTCTACTTCCTTCTCTTCCTAACCCTTATAGACCTACCATCGAACCAGGTGAGACATTCAGGTACTCTCGCAGCCTACCTTAATATCATACACCACTTATACCTGCAACAATATCCACCAACTTTGTTGATTCCTGCAACAGGACTCATATAGCCTATTGCTCAGCTATTACACCTCTTAAAGATGTGAAATGTTTAAGTACCTAGTCTCTGATTAATTCTTATATCAGCTTTGTACCCACTGCACGAAGTGTCCTATATAAATTTTGCTAGCTGAAAACTACTCTTATGGAATGTTCTCATGTGCATAAGCTGTATTGCTTGTATAATATCTTTGATTTGAGAATGATTACTTATGTACTGTTTTTTTTTTCATCAATTGTATAAGCTGCCAATAATATGTACTAATTGTCTTTATTAATGTAAACCCTGTATTGTATGTGAAATGTCTTATATGTGGAGATTTTCTCCCTGGGACTCCACTGAAAATGGGCACTTCTGGCCCAGCTGGACCATCCCAGTAAACAAATGCAAATAAATAAATATATGTTTCCAAATCCCAAGCAACTGGGTCAAGTCTTAGGGGCATATCACTAATGTGGTAGTTCCCTGGGGTAGATGACTTCCCAAATTTGCATTCCATGAATAATAATAAGGTTAATTAGGAAGATATATGAAGAATTGTAGGCAATAATTAAAAGTGGGAGGGTTCCTCACTGATACATTTTCATTGAACAGAGGAACCAAGCAAGGGTATCCTCTATTTCATTTGTTATTTGTTTTATATTTAGAGCCATTGGCATAGGAAATAAGGGACTTGGAAAAGCAAGGATGAAACTGGCATGGTAATCAAAAAATGCTGATTTTATTTGCAGATGATATCATTTCATTCCTGTTAAATCCAGAAAAGGACATGTCAGTGTTATGGAACATTTAGAGACAGTTTCAAGTTTTTCTGGATATAAAATTAATGAAGATAAAGGGTATAGCCATAAACTATGTAACCACACACAGATTTGTTCAGCAATACCCATAGTTATTGGGACACGATATGATGACGTTTTTAGGAGTATGTATTAAAAAGGCTTCTGTCATGGCTGATAAGGATATGTGGCAAGAAATTAAACAAAAGACAATATAAAAGCTGAGAAACCCTAAGCTGTTGTGTATGGATATGTGTGGTAAGATACAAGTACTGAACATTTTTTAGTCCCTTTAGTTTTATATATGGATCACGCATATTTTTATCAACCAGAGGAGAAATTGCAGACAATAATTAATAATAAGCTGAAGGAATTTATCTAGACGGGGAAGAAGACAAGAGTTAAGTATGATAAGTTGATGCTACCAAGAGAACAAGGTGGCTTAGGATTACCTGATTTGAAGGGATATCTTACAGCTACCCTGTTAAGGCTCATATATGTAAGACAAGTAAGAGGTTATAATTCAAAATGGAAAGTGATGATGATGAAGCATGGGGGAATTTTAGGAGATAAAGAGAGTTTGGGAATTTTTATGATAATCCTTAAGGAGAATAAAAGCAATCATGCAGAATAGTATATTCATAAAGTAGCAGAAATTATTCTAAAAACTAAACCAACACAAGAATGGAGGAAGGACATTTTGCCAATAGTAATGAATGCAAGCAGGGGTAAAGAAAATAGGCAAGGGTGCAGGAATTTACTAGAGAAATCTGGCAAAGTAATAAAGGCTGTTGTTGTCTTTCGGCTTTTCCCGATTAGGGGTCACCACAGCGGAACTCTGGACCGCTAATGATTGGCAGTAGATTTTCATGAACACCGAGGTGCCAGCTCGATGTTCAACCTTCAATGAAGGCACGCCCATTTACGCATGTCTTTCGAACACCCACCCAGCCCCGGGGAGGACATGCAGACTACACACAGAAGGCACTCCCTGCACTCCAGCCGAGAATCGAACGGGAGAACCTCTTGCTGTGAGGCAACAACGCTACCGCTGCACCACAGTGGAAGTCTTGGCAAAGGAAATAAAGGTATTGGAATAAAGGTATTGGGAGCAAATAACCAGAGAAGGAAAGGTAATAGAGTGGGATGAGACCAAAAAGACATTTGGACTGCCTTCCATGTCAGGGATTAATATCAACCTATTTGGCCAAGAGAAAGACACAGTGGGATCTTAATTGAAAAACGTGCTCTTGTGGAGGTTTTAGTTGAATTTAGAACAGAAGCTGCTGTTAAAATGAGATAATTAGTAGTCCATATAAAATATTGCAGGATAACTACAAGAATCAATCAGAGGAGGTTTTAAAAGATTTGAATAAGAGAATAGAAAAGCAATTTATAAGAGAACAATGGAAGGATATATTTATGGCTCCCAGGTATGCAACAAAGCTCAAAAGCTTTAGGATCTTTCCTTGGAAGTGTTTGCATGGGTATTTTTATACCTCAAACAGAATTTAAATAATTTTTCCTCAAGTAGAGAGCAAACGTGGGAGGTGTGATAGGGAAGAAAATGACAAATGAGACCATATGTTTTGGGAGTGTAATAAAGTTGGCAGATTTTAAAAATTCCTCACAGAGTACAGTGTCAGAAATATTGGGTGAGCAAATTTCTGCAACTAAGGAAATTATTTTTGAACTGTGGCATACAATCTGAATTTCATAGAAGCAGTAAGGCCTTATTACGTTTAATTATGTTGGCTGCATAAAGAGCAAATACTAGAAAATGGAAATCAAAGTCTATGCCAACTGTATTTGAAGTATTGAATATTATAAAGAGATGAAAGAAATGGAAGCTGGATCTTTAGAAAAATTAAGGAGCAAATTACATAGAAATAAATGAAAATTGTGGGAAAAATATATGCAGAAAACTGTTTAGGAGGAGGAGTAAGTTTTAAGGTAAGGCAGGAATTTAGCAATTAATGTAGTATTGGACATGACTTTAGTTACAAAGAAAAAGAAAAGATGCATGATATATATAATGCATGTAAATGGGAAAATGTTGATATGGTTTGTTTTCTTTTCTGTTAATGTATGTTTGTCTATGTCTTAAGTGATAATTTAATATAGGTGTTAAAAATTATTGGGAAGGGAAAGAGACTGGAAAAGCAATTTACAAAGGAGCAATGGAAGGAAGTATATATTGTCCCCATGGCTGCTAAAAAGTAATTGCTAGAAAATGGAAATCTAAACTTAAACAAACTGTTATTGAAGTACTGACTATTGTTAAAGAGATAAAAGAAATGGAAGTAAGATCTTTAGAAAGGGGAATGAACAAACTACATAGAAATAAATGGAATTATATATATATATATATATATATATATATATATATATATATATATATATATCTAGAGAGAGAGAGAGAGATTTACGAATATATGCACACACACACACACACACACACACACACACACACACACACACACACACACACACACACACACACACACACACACACACACGGGTGTAGCTAGGCATACTCAGTGTACTGAAATGAGTAAATTTTTTTCTGAGCATCTCTTGCAAATGTCAAAACTCAAAAAGCACAGAATGGTTACAACTGTGTAAATGAATATTCACAGTATAGTGGTGCACAAAGAATTCTTGTGCAAAAGGAATACACCTCTAAAACTAGATTTTTATGGAAATAAATTGTAACAGTTGAAAATAACGTGCTTCTTCCCATGTATCTGGGGGTAGCATTTTGAGGGCTGAGTACATTTTAAAACTGACAAGTGGGTAGTGGGGGCAGCAACATTAGGTTTGAGCACAAAATGTAAATCTCTGGCTACACCCCTGCGACACACACACACACACACACACACACACACACACACACACACACACACACATATATATATATATATATATATATGGTTTACTATCACAATGCCGACGTGCACTTGCACGGCTATGAACTATTCGAACAACAGATGTT
The DNA here is from genome assembly GCF_019279795.1 of Protopterus annectens. Taxonomy (NCBI): domain Eukaryota; kingdom Metazoa; phylum Chordata; order Ceratodontiformes; family Protopteridae; genus Protopterus; species Protopterus annectens. Next base: position 784,087,059 of record NC_056731.1, on the reverse strand, counting down.
CGAATACTTCATATTTCGGCAGGTGATGTGAGCGAACGTTACCATTGCGAATGGACTGTGCATTCGCAATTCTAACATTCGCTCATGTGAAGGGATAGCGGTACAGTGCGGTTAGGGAAATACATCCCTTTCCTCACTGTAGTGCGATCTCAGAGTTGGAATATTAAGTTGGGGGGGTGGGCAGCCCATAGTGCAGGGGGGCTTGCCCCCCTGCATAACTGTGTGTTTAGGCTGGTTAGGTAGGTAGTTACGGGATGGGTGGGAGTGCTCTGTATTGCCGAAAATGTCACGAGCGACATTTTCGACAATACACAGCTGTTTTCGACTTTAGGAAAATTCGGAAATGTTCATTTCCGATGTATAAATTTGAAAATGCAGACACATTTTGTTCTGATTTTCGAATTTATGATAGTAAACCTATATATATATATATATATATATATATATATATACACACATATATATATATATATATATATATATATATATGTATATATATATGGGTCTACTTGATATGGCCGAAATTTCAAAATGTCGACTTTCATATGGCCGAGACCATATGATCGACATTTGAAATCTCGACCATACAAGTAAAACACAAAACACAAACACAAACTTACCTTAATGCTGCTAGCAGGGGGGTCTTTGCCCCCCTGCAACCCCCATGGGGAGCTCCACCCCACACACCCCCCGTAACTTAAATATACCAACTCCGAGATCGCACTACAGTGAGGAAGTGGAAATCTTTCCATTCCGCACTGTAGCGTGATGCCGGTTCCCCATGGTCGACATTTCAAATGTCGATCATATGGTCTTGGCCATATGAATGTCGACATTTTGAAATGTCGACCATTAGAAGGGGACCCATACATACATACATATATATATATATATATATATATATATATATATATATATATATATATGCTCGCATATGTATTTTTACATATGTGCATGTATGTGTGTGACAGTGTGTGTCAGAACTTTGAAAGTGGCTTTTTAATACAGCTAGGAATCACAAACTTCAATAATTTCTCTACTGGGAATACCTTCTCATTTTGCTAATACCCAGTGTTAGAAAATAACAGATGAGAAAACCCAGATGGTAAATCTCAACTCTTCCATTGTTGTAGGAACTCACTGAAGTCGGTATTTTTGTCTTTCTGTTTTTCTTCAGGCGGACAAAACTGGATATTTTGAAAAACACAACCTACAGGACAAAGGAAGTACAAGTTGTCCCCCAATTGCATTTAGGTCATCATAAGGAGAGTAATATTAATGGATCTGTATTCATCCTCATGTCTTGGTGACTACCTTCATGAGGTGGATCCTGTTTTCACAAAATCTCACCAAGATGGCACTGATATACAGATTGTATTTTATATAACCTATATCATGGACAGAGGTATGTTAAAAATGAAAAAGACAGCTGGGTGCACAAGTCCCTAGATAAAAAGTGTCAATCTTGGTATGCACGCTGGTGCTAGGACTGGAAAAAAATGACAGTGTAGAATCCTCAAAACACAGAAACATTCCTACAGTAGGGTTAGGTCAGATGGAGGGGGAGGATCCCCCCACCCCCCCAATTATAGAAGGAAGTAGGAGTCCAAAAAAAAAAAACTGGCAGGCCACAAAAAGAGCCATAAAGATGATAGAGTGGTCTATTGAGGATAAGGATGAAATTATATATTGTTAGTATTATTCAAGAAGACCAGAATTTACAGATAGAATATATTGAAAAAGGCTAAGAAAGGAAGTTAGAGGAAAGAAAAAAGTACTTGTAGAAGAAAAAAACTGTCAAAAGCTTCAAATGCAAAGTTGTGTTCATTAATACAACAGATCCATGAGAAAGTTTATACAGACAAAGAAACTTTGGGCAGCTTGAAAAAAATGATAGAGGAAGAACAAAAATATAAGGAAAAAATCTAGAGATTTTTGAAAGGTATAAAAAAGAAACATGGACATGGGAAAGAAAAAAGAGCTCTGATGTGGTGCAATATTTAAGCAAAGGTGAAATCCAAACTAATCAATACAAAAGAACAGTTACAAAGATATTTGAAGAGAAATACAGGCAAAGGCTATATAATATGGAAAATTTCACAATACAAAAAATAAGAAAACAACGAGAAAAAGTAGAAAAGATGATTAATAATGGAGAAGTTAAATAAACAGGAACTGAGATTATGAATTACCTGCACGGTGGAGGATTTAACATAGAAAATCCAACTCAGGTAGCTTCACAGCATGATGGAATAATATGTCCCCAATTAAGGAGACAGAAGTGGAATGGGAAGCATCTGATCACTTGAAGCATGAACATGCTCTGAAGCCTTCAGTCGGAAACCAGTACAAAAGTTCAGCTGGAGATGCACAGCAAGAGAAGGAGCAGGAAACAGTGGCAACTCTGACAAAGTCAATGTTGTTCATAGGTTCATAGGTTGGTACTAGTCTATCGGCCCTTGGGCCTATACAAGCCTAGCCATAACAAATCCCCGGCTATTTCTTCCCACAATATTTTCTTCCCTGTCTAGCAGGGCAACTGACGTGATCCCCGGGGTAAATTTCCTATCTCCCATCCAGTTGTCAAGGTTCCTTTTGAAGAGGGCCAAGGAGGCACTCTGCTTGACATGCATGGGCAGTCTATTCCAGAGTATGGGGAATCTCTGGGTCAAGAACCTATCCCTCCAGCATGTTTTGTTCATTATGAAGACAAGGTTTAGGTCCCTGGAGCATGTGGCTCTGATGGATTGGGATTTCTTTAAGTGTAGCATGTCCAACAGCTCTGGGTTTAACATGGCCTTGCATGTTAAGCAGAGATCGCCTCTGAGTAGACGATATGCGACAGAGTATATCTGGTGTTTTTTTAGTCGGTCAGCATAGGGCATCTGCTTTAGGCCTGTGATTCTTTTAGTGAGGTATTTCTGTGGCCTTTCCAGTTGTTGCAGATGTCTTGTGAGTTACATACCAAACGGGGCATTGTACTCTATGATGGGTCTAATAAGGGATGAGTACAGTGGGACGATGACCTCATTTTTTTCTGGATGAAAAGCCCTTAGTGATGAGGTGTGCCACATAGAAGGATTTCCTGACTGTTGTGGAGATGTGGTTATCGAAGGTGAGACCACTGTCCACCTGTGTTCCTAAGTTTCTTATCACACTTTCGGTGTTTAGTGCACTGCCACTTATGTGGTAATTCATGGGTACATGTTTTTTCCCAAAGGGGATAACTATATACTTCTTGGTATTGAGCTTGAGCCCATGGCTCTGGCACCAAGTGTCTGTTTCTGTAAGGCCCTTTTATAGAATATCCACATAATTTGGGGATTCAGTAATGGCTCCCAGTTTGCAGTCATCTGCAAACTTTGTTAGCCAGAGTCCCTCAGTGTTGGTCTGTACTTCAGAGAAGTAGATGCCAAACAAGAGTGGTCCCAGGACTGAACCCTGAGGTACTCCACTTGTCACTTGTCTGGAGCTGGATTTGGAGTCGGCTACTTTTACAGTGGGGTTCTGTCAGTAATCCAGTTGGCAACCCATCAAGTGACATAGGGATTTATGCCCAGCTTAATACGTTTATCTATGATTCCAGAGTGGGGGATGGTGTTGAAGGCCTTGGCAAGTTCCAGATAGGCTGTGTGGACTGTCTTACCTTTGTCCATGGCTCTGGAGACTGATTCAACGAAGTCAATCAGGTTCAGGAGACACAATCGGCCCTTCACAAACCCAAACTGGGTGGGGTCCAGTGTTTGAAGGTTGCCAATGTCTTTGTTTATAAGTTCCATGATAATACGTTCCATGGCCTTGCAGATCAGGCTCATCAGACTGATGGGACGGTAGTTCCCAGGATCCAAGGTGGATCCCCCCTTGTGGAGTGGGATGACTGTAGCTGTGCGCCACTCAGTAGGCATGAAATCTGAGGTGAGACTATGATTAAACATGACACATAGGTGAGGTGCCAGTTCATTTTGTAGTTCATGTAGTACACAGCCCAGGATGTCGTCTGGTCCCATTGATGATGTATTCTTAGCTTTGGAGAGTGTGGTTTTCACCTGTGTGTCTTGGCAATCTTTCTATATTGAGATGGGCCCTTTAGGGGGTGAGAGGGGGGTGAAGTTGATTGATAGTCCAGCAAGTTCCTATATAAAAGAGCAATGGATGACATAGGATGCAGCTGAAGAGAATATGTCACAGGAAGATGTTCTGGAAGTTTATGTAGAATGCTTGCAGCAAACAGAGAACAAAGAATGTGCCCTTAGTTTAGAAGAAAATGATGTAATGGAAGAGTTGCTTGATTTAATGGAGATGGATAGACATATTAAGAATGATGAAAGAAATTGATTACAGAAAGTAAATAAGACCCAAAATGTTAGAAGTCTGATAAAACAGATAAAATCAAGACTGTTAACAGAAATTCATGTGATATAACAGAAGTAAACAGGGTATATTTTTGTACAGTTAATAACAGATAAGGTGTTGCTACAAAAACACAGAGCAAGAAGGGAGAGGGAGGGAAGAAATCATATGTCATCATGGAAGCATCCAATAGAGAAAATGATAAAGCAATTAAGACAATAACTGTCACTGTTAGGAGAGTATAGAAGAGAGAACAGATCAACAAAATATTTAGAAAGATAGATGTGAAAAAAGCAATGAGCAGTATCAGAAAACATCAGGCTCTATTGTACACTATTACAAATAATAAACTAAAGATATCAGCGCAGGCAGAAAAACACTTAAAAGATATGCAGATAAATAAAAGGAAAATAAAAGTACAAAATAAGCAATGCACTGATGACTCAAAAATGTTTTATAGAGAATTGGGAAACAAAGCAAAAGAAATAGAAATACCAAAAAAAAGAAGAAATGGACAAATTTTGGAGAAATATCTATGAAGACCCTGTAGAACATAACAAAGATGCTGGATGGATAGAAGAAGTAAAAGATACAGTAAGAAATAATTCAAATGTATATAATATGAAATGGGATGAAGTAATGGCCAGAGAAACTGAAAAAAAAAATTAAGAATAGCTCCTAAATGGAAAACCCCAGGCGCAGATGCAGTTCCTAACTTCTGGCTAAAAGTATTAACATCTTTACATGAAGATTTAGCCCTGAGTAAGAACTATTTATATACACATTCCAAAGAGGCACCAACCTGGTTAACAGGAAACAATGACACTTCTTAAGGGCAAACCTGCAAGCTATCCTAAAAACCATAGACTATTAATTTGCCTCCTGATGATGTACAAACTATATACTAGAACTGAAGCCAACAGAGTTTATAGTCATTTAGAAGAATCTCAATCATGACAACAGAGCAAAAGAGTAACAAAAGAAAGTCATATGGAACAAACGATTTATTGTTGTTAAAGTCATCATGGAGAATTGTAAAAAGGGGTAGAATTCAAGTATGGCATGGATAGATTACAAAAAAGCATTAGACAGCATCCCACATTCATGGATTAAGGAGTGTTTACAGATGTATAAGATACACCCTATACTGATCAAGTACATTACAGTGTCTATGAAACAGTGGCAAATCACTTTACAGTTAAGCCATGATATAGGACAAATTATTATTCCAGGGATAAAAATTCAAAGGGGAATATTCCAGGGAGCCTCTCTGTCACTGCTGTTCTTTTGTTTTGCTGTTAACCTATTAAACTGTCTACTTAACAGTTTAGGTCATGGTTACAGTTTGGCTTCCAGAGAACATCCAAGTGTAAAGACTTCTCATATTCTTTTGGTAGTACAACTGTGAATGTTTAAAACTTTCTCAGATGATATAAGAATGTCATTTGGTCTTGACAAATGTGCAAAAACAACATTTAAATTAGGCAAGCTGCAGCACCAAAAAATATTAGTCTGGGACAGGAATGTGATTTAAGGGGACTAGAGCAGAAGGGAGTGTATAAATATTTGGAAATTGATGATAGGCAATAAAACATGAACAAACATGAACAAAACTCAGTAAAGAATATTTTAGAAAAGTGAAATTAATATTGAAACAGCCCTGCCATCTAGGAACAAAGTCCGAGCTATAAACCAATTTGCTCTTGTTGTTCTTACAGTTTTGGAGTAACTGATCGCCCAGGAAAACAAGAAAAATGCTTTGTGCTTATCAAAGGATATACAAAAATCAGTTTATAGCAAGATTATATAGTCCTTGTTCTGAGGGAGGTATGGGTCTCCTCGAAATTGATTACATGTGTAGATCTGCAATTGTAGGAGTGCATACATATCTGCTGACTTTACCAGATCCAAACACAGTGAAAGTTTAAAAACACAAATAGAAAAAGTCTAAGATGCCTTCTCTGCTTAGTTTAGCAGAAGCATATTGGTGTTAAGCAGGAATACAAATCAAACCAGAAGTAGACAAAAGAATCAGGCAGCAGTGGAATGTGTCAAAAAAACAAAAAACAAAAGAAAGACTATAAGGAGAATATAAGGAGAGGTATCAGATGAAAAGGGAAGACATGGAAAAGGGACAAACATAGTTACAAGTACAGAAAACTCCTGGAACACTCTCATGTTGATCAGGATCTGATGCAGGAATGGTTAAGGAGAGGTGAATTTAAACCAAAAGATGAAACGTTACTACCTGTGGCCTAGGATAATAGACCATGTAAATGTTGATTTACAGGCTGTTGAGAGGAAATATATGCCTGGCATACTAGGCATTGTCAGACCCCACTCTGACGGACTTTCTGCATATCCACAAAACAAACAGCATCAGAATTACCCATTCTAAAGACTTAAACCTTGCCTGTGATATAAACAGGACCTGCTGGAGAGACAGGTATGTATCCCAGAGGCTACCCCTTCTCTAGAACAGGCTCCCCATTCATGTGAAGCAGAGTTACACTCTAACCCAATTCAAGGGCAACTTGGACAACTGGACGGGGAACAGGAAATTTACCCCTGTTTTGGTACCTATGTCTCTAATGGATATACGTAGCCTGGAAATACTTCATCTCCCAGGCCCCTGCTTGTAATTGTTTCACCTCCCAAGCCACTGCTTACACTTATCAAGGGAACCAGAACTTGTCAGAGATTTGGGATGTATGGCTATGCTTATAAAGACCCTTGTGGTTGTTAGCCTAGTAAACACTTATGAACCTATGAAACTATATAGTCCATTGAACATGTGACAAAAACAGACAAATGTAGGTTCTGTAAAACAGAACTGGAAAGAGTCACATATATTGTTTTTGGGTGTGATACACTAATGGCAGAGGGCCTGTATACTAAAAGGCATAATATCTAGTAAGACTGTTGCATTGGCGATTGTGCAAACATTACAATACTGAAGTTGCTGAGAAGCATTGGAAACACAAGCTACAAAGCATTACAAAGAATGATGAAGTTTATATCACATGGGATTACCCATTAACAACAGCTCAGAAAACAGATGAGAGAAAAGCAGATATAGTACTCCATGAAAAGAAGACAAAAGTAGCATTGACCATTGAAACTGCTACACCCAGTGATTACAGTGTTTTATGTATAGAGAGATATAAAGCTATAAAATACCAGGATTTTGAGGCAGAAATAAGGGCAATGTGGGAGACGGATACCCACAGAGTTCCAATAGTAGTAGGAACAATGGGTCTCATAAAAAATGATTTACTGTCATATTTAGATATGCTGCCAGTACATGTGAATTACAAGTCATTACTGGGCACAATGCCAGTGCTGAGTACTTCTGGCTAACATTAAAGACTGAATCAATACTAATTTCATGAACTTTAATTATACTTTGACTTAGGAATTGGGGCCATTCCCATCATGGTTTTAAAAACCCAAAAGACATGGAGAAATGAAACCATAATGCTGATACTTTTATTAATGACTACATTATTTTGATACCATCTAATCACAGTTAAAAAAGCTATCTGTATTGTAGCACATATGAAATTAGAATCTGTAAGTCCTTTGGGAGATAGCACAATCTAAAAGGATAAACTTGGAAACCTCTTTACATCCGGAAGGGGTGCACTAAATGGAATGGTATGGGGGTATATTGACAACCTGATACTTTGGCTTCTTGGCTATTCTCACTTTTCACAAATATGCTATGCTCAGGTCTGAACTGGACTATACAACATTTCCATGTCTGCTGGACAAGGCTACAGGACTGGATTGTGTCCATCCAGAAATGCTGAAGGCACTAAACTTTACTGGGCATGCCTTTTTTAAGTATCTTATAAGTATCTTAACCTCTGAATGCAACATTGGTGCAGTTTCTTTCCATTGAATACAGTCAACAAAATTTTTAACTACATACACTAAGTTGTGATTTACTTGTTTAGGGAATTACGTATTCTGCAAAACTGCTTGTGTATCTTTTGGGGGGGTTGACTTTTTCTTCTGCTATCTTCCGTCATGTTACTTTTCTATTCCTTGATTTGGTTTGGTAGTATGATCTCAGCAGTCCCTGATTTCTCACAACATCCCTGAATTTGCCTTATATTTTTGTACTAAGCCTCGTACAATTTTTGATTTTCTGGTGAATCACTTAAGATTAGAATGGATAATGCCAGCCATTAGAGCTTCATACCACTTATTGTTCAAAAAATGCATGATGATGTAAAACCTGATGCTCTGTAGAGTAATATTTAAAAACGTTTCCTGATTTTGGGCCTCTGCCTGAACAAAGACATTGAGAGGTAGGTACATATTTTGTCTATAGTGTGATACATAGATATTTCTATTTATAATTGTGTTATTGTATTAGTGTGTGTGTGTGTGTGTGTGTGTGTGTGTG